>NW_027514462.1:0-301111 GCF_048772815.1 Callospermophilus lateralis | reverse complement strand
TCACCCTTGGAAACTGAGATCTAGCCCCAGAGTGGCTTTCCACAGAGCACTGGGAATTTCAGCCAAGATAACACATGATTTCATTCGAAAGACTTGGCAGACATAGTTGAGAGTGAAAACACACATGGACCTCATATTGTAGACCTTAATGGGCCTGGCTTAATGTGACCTTTTGGCCATTCTTTGGGAAGCCTTGCCTGTGAGGGTTCTCCAGAGCTTTCATTGAAATAATCTTGCTCACCATTTACTGGTTCCTGAATGAATTGAAACCCACAGTGCCTCCAACTTCATCCTTGAAAAATGTCTAAATAAATACCATGAAATTTTTGAAATTCCCATGACCAGGTGGCACTGGAGAATCTTTGGATGTCCTGTTGCTGATCATGGATGTACCAGACAGTGCCTTGCTTGACTGGGTTTTATGAAAATTGTGTAGAACAGAGGTGCCAGAAAGTTGCAGCCTGCTGAGAAGTGGGCCTAGAGCTGTGGTGGGCAGGAGTGTGATAAAACATCTGTGTTGGAGCAATGTGGATCTTCCATTGACTTCCAAATGGCTTGTGGATTACATGAAGCAGCCAGCAGACCCTTGTAATTAAAGGCATCTTGTTATATGGAGAGGATTCAGGGCAATGTTCAGAATCAGGTTGCTATGGACAAGGATGCAATGTGGCAAGCTTTGAGGGATAAAAGCGTGGTTGGTGCGTTCTTCTGCAGACTCTGAACCACCACACATGACAGAACTCCCTCCAGCACTGTGTCTCAGTTGAACTCCTTGAATTTCATGAAGCAAATACCAAACTCCCAGTTCAGCAGCAAAAACCCCACAAAAAGTGGAGGAGGACCAAATGGCTTCACAGTCCAACGGGGAGACACTTAGCCCCCAGAGGCCACAGTTTACCTAAAAAGAAGAAAATCAACACTGCTACCTCATGTTCATTGGAAAATAAGATACCATGTCCTCCACATCACATAGAGGCAGACCCAGCTTTGATGGTCTCACTACAAAGGAAGCCAATTCTCCTGACAACAACATATTTTTCACGTTCCCAAACTCAGAGGCAGTTGCTCTAAAAGTTTTTAGGCCAGCAGAGCTCCATGTTTGTGGAGTGTTTACCCTGTCCCTTACTTTTGGAAACTCCTCTACAACCTCCAAGGTTGTGAACTCCTGAGCATTTTCCATTCCAGATATGTATTCACTGATTTTCTATCTATTCTCCTCTAACTGTGTCTTACTTGGGGTGAAGGTAATTTCAAGGCATTGTTCTGGATGAGAGTGGGAGGATATTGGTGTAGCATATATTTGCATACAAATTGGATTCAATTTCCAATTTTCCTTTTGAAATACTGAATCCCTGACACTAACCCATACATACTAGAGTCAGACAACTCATCCTAATATGATAGAGAAAAATAACACAAACCTATAGAAATACAAGCAGTTCATTGGAGGCATGTTGTATAGTTGGACTTGCATTTTGCATTATACAAGGTAGGAGTTATAAATCTAGTCAATGTTTAATAGAAAAAGATCTCCATGTGTTTTTAAAGTTAACAAATATGAGAATTCATGTTTCCCTTTCTCTTTAGCCTATTCACACTTGTATATTTATATGCATATATAGAATCCTACCAGGTATCACACGTACATCTTTGTGAGGTGGCTGACTTGCCAGATACAAATTGTGAGAAGAGATCACTCCTCCTAAATGCTGTTGGAACTGAAAATTCAACCTATAAGGAGCGTCCTAGTAGAACAACATTATACGTAAACTCATGTTCAGTAAAATAAATATTTTTGCATCTGTGGATGATATATATTTACTGATGAATTTCGATTGGCATTTATATTGCTACTTTTTAATGTCTGTGAGTGTTTTGTGTGTGTGTTTGTGTGTGTGTGTGTGTGTGTACACTCTCCAGATTTTTCAAAATATGAAATATATGTGTCAAATATACACTCTCTAAATTCATTTATGTTCATGTATGTGGATTTTTAATCAACTTTTCACAAGATTATTCTTGTGAAAAGTTGATTAAAATATTCAGAAATATTCATCCACCTGAAATACATATTTGTTTCCTAGTACTGAAAACTAACTTCAGGGAATGATGCATACAAATCCTAATTATTCTACAGTAACTGACCCAGTCTAACATCAATGCAAGTAGATTCCAATGGGACATGATATGTAATTCTTTATTCATTTGTATTCGACACTTTTACATTATTATTTCTTCAGTTTTTGCACATCATAGGATATACATTTCATCCACAAGTTCACAAATTTGTAGGCATTTGTTTCAAATTTAATCACTTTTTGCTTCAGAACACATGTATTGTCAAGGTTTCTTTACTGGTATTTTCATGAGTCTTCTTTCCAAACACATTATTTCCATAGTCACTTTTGAAGCAAAACTCACACACTCTTCATGATAAACCAAAACACGAATATTACCATTAGATGTATAACTGCTTGGAATGAATGATTGTATATCAATATACGATTTCCTGTGATTTTTCAGATATTATATCAATTCATTTTTTAAAGTTGAAAAAAGTTATATTATTCATTCACATTACGGTCTATTCATTCTTTATCTCTATATTCATAGACACAGGGTACACCTCTTTGTACCCCCGATTCTAATTTTACATCTTCAATATATTGCTTGCAGAAATGTTGGAAGACATACTCATGTCACCTGATGTACATATACATTTTATCAAAGTAATATTCTGGACAAAAAAATGTAAAGGTCACATTTATGATTGTACCAAAGCCTAAATGTAAAGTGTACATGAATTACTAAAAACATCCATGTCCACGTTGCCTAATGCTGTCAATTGTCAATCCTATTGGTGACTACATATTTGTTTCTTCCTAATTTATATATTCAAACTCAACCCTGTTGGAAATGTCTAATCCTATCACTCACTTTATACTTTGCCTGATTTCATAATGTTTCTATTGATATCTGCTTTTCAACAAATTTTCCCAAGTTGATCCTAGTGACTGACACTTCATATGTGCTGACATTTACATTCACTCTATAATCGAAACCCTATTGCTAAAGAACTTTTGGTCCAAATCCTATACTCACTCTTCTTTCTAAACCTACCGACTATCTTCCTAATCCTACCGACTATCCCTTTTTGACTGGATGTTCTCTTCTACATTCAATAAAATGTCCTATGCCATTGTATATCGAATTATCTGAGACAATTTTGCAGAGAATAATTCAAAGCTAAGTATCCCAATCAAGGGCCCAATGTCCTTCTGGGCTTCAAATCATACCTAGATTTCTGTTTTCATACTTATATTTCACCTCTATATTCTTGTAAATATCGCAGGTTCCCAATAGCATTATTCATCGCACAGAATGATTCGTAACCCAAATCAAACCTGTTATTAACCCTAAACATACTCTGTTCCCTCAATCTCATTTTACAGAAGAGCAGGGACAGAGTGGTTTTTACAATACAGGAAACTTGGGGACCTTCCACCTGCTGAGAACTTCAAAGGTCCATGCAGAAATGATACCTGGAGAAGTTGTAGGCAGGTATGAAGGACCTGAGAGAGCAAAAGTCATCTTCCAATGCAAACAACCTGGTCAGGATGAAGGGATATGTATGAATCAGCCTCTCTCTTCTTATTGTAGAGAAGATGGACCAAACCAGGCCTGTGTGGAGAGCTGTTCTTGGGTGCCAATGGTTGATATACCATACTACCTTGTGAAAGTGTCACAGGAAGTAGGGGAAGGCTCCATCTCATGGGACCTTTGGAAGCAACTGTTAGGACAAAGTCGTTGCCAAGGCAGTGACCTCATTCAGTTCCAAAGAAAGTGACATACCTCATTTCCTTGGTGATGGAACTGTCTGAACTTGGTATCCAAAAAGCCAGGCACCAAGAGGCAGTCCCAGTCCCAGTCCCAGTGGGCTCACTTGTTTGGATTTACCAAGGACAGAGTCAGTTTTCTTGGTACCTAATGATGTGAGGATGGCCAAATGCCAGGAAAGCTCTGAAGATGGACCTTTCCTGAGAAAGCAGATAGTGGTTCACCACTGGCTCTTGACAACTGCACAGAGTTGGCCAAGGAAACCAGATCTGAGAGAAGACAGACCATTTCAGGGGAACATAGTATGGCCCACCAGTCAGAGGACACTCTGGATAGTCACAGACCTACTTGGGTGAAGGAGGTGCCTTTGTGGGAGTGTGTGTGGGTTTATTGTTTTGTCTCATGTTCTGAGAATAGATGGGAAAGGCGGTTTGGTTTGGAGTGGACAGTTTCTAGTAAGTTGTTTCACAAGGTGAGTGTTTCTATGTCTGTGTATCCCACTGTGTCCATTGTTGTAGACATTGGAAAAGAGAATGCATTAATGGATGTGTCCTGTCAAGTGTAAATCTTCCCATATTTCAACCTGCCCAATATATGAATGGAGTGCAGCTTGTCTTGTCGATGTGCAACACCTGCTATCTTTCTAAGTTGCTGTTTTCTTCCTGAATTCTGTCCACTCTCTAGAATAGGCTCATGGATTTATGTTCAAAATATGTACCACCTCCAACTCTGTGACATGGCCATGTACTGGATAGCTGAAGAGAATTGCGAGCATCTCAGAAAACTCAGATATCAGTGTGACCAGGAAAGTCTCAGTGGAGAAACCCTGCTTTGGGCCTTTTGCTTACTTATTGTTGTTTTTCACTGAATGTCAGGAAGTTCTTTGCCTCAATCCACCCCTTTGTGAAGCCTGAAGTAAACAGTTTTCAAATGGAAATGAATGGCATCACCTGTGGCTCTGTGCTTAATTGCTTTGGGAAGGGATGTGTCTGAATTAGTCTCTTGGCCATGTGTGTGGCTTTGAGTTAGATTCTCAGCACCTGATGCATCTAAAGAATGATCCCATGTGTGCATCCAAAACCATAATGGCAAAAAAATCATTCATTATGGATGAAGTCTCTTGCCTTCCTCTGTTAGGTTCCTGAACTCCATCAAGTGAGAATAGGGATTCTTTGGGTCAAATGAGTTCTTCAATTCCCTGCAGAGGTGCTTGGGTTTTCGAGTAACTCCAAATCACATAAGAAATTGATACCTGAAATCAGTAGGCCTCAAATTGGAGAAACACAGAAGTATTAACGGCAGGCTTATTTGATCACTCCTGGTTCACAGAAACGGTGTCCAGGCCACCCTGACTTTAGGCAAATGAGGAAAAAGCGAGCTGATTTTGGACACTGTCTTGGCTTTTCTCATGACTCCAATTCACATAAAGAATCTACACCCCACAGTCAGAGAGCCTCAAATTGGATAAGCGGAGCAGTATTAAGGGCAGGCCTATTTGATCACTCCAGGTTCACAGGAAGGGTGCCCAGGCCACGCTGAAGTTAGGCAAAAGAGGTGCAAGAAGCTTATTTTGGACATTTTCTTGGGCTGCACAACTCATGGAAAACTCCAGGAAGAGGTTATGATTAGTGTCTATATGGAAGAAGAATAGGGCCATGAGGAAGTATTCTGGTTTTAATTGTTTTCATTTGAGTAGCGGTTGGAAGAGTTGTCTGGGTCCACCTGGACTTGAACTCTGGTGTGATTCTCCTTATAGACTGAGTTCTGGAACTGACCTGAGAGAAGTATTGCCAAGAATTGTGTTGGGATTTTAGGAGGCCAGGCATGAAGTTGCCATTGGAACCTGAGATCTAGGCACAGGTTGGCTTTCCACAGAACACTGCGAATCTCAGCCAGGATATTACATGATTTTATTCTGAAAGACTTGGCATGCATTATAGAGATTCAAAACCCACATGGACCTCGCTTTATAGACCTCAATTGGCCTCGCTTCATGTGACTTTTTGGCCACTCATTGGGTAGCCTTGCTTGTGAGAGTACTCCAGAGCTTTGCCTGAAATTAGTTTCCTAACCCTTTAAGGGTTCCTGAATGAATTGAAACCCACAGTGCCTCCAACTTCATCCATGAAAAATTGCTAGATAATTACCATGAAATTTTTAAAATTCCCATGACCAGATGTCACTGGAGAACCTTTGATGTCCTGTTGATCATCATGAATATACCAGACAGGGCCTTGATTGACTGGGTTTCATGAAAATGGTGTAGAACAGAGATGCTAGTAAGTAGGAGCCTGGTGAGTAGTGGGCCTAGAGAAGTGTTATGCAAGTGAGTGATAAAACATCTGTGGTGGGGCCATGTGGATCTTCCATTGGCTTCCAAATGGCTTGAGACTGACATGGTGCAGCCATCAGACCCATATACGTAAAGGCATATTTTTATATGGAGAGGTTTTAGGGAAATGTTCAGAATCATGTTGCTATTGTCAAGGGGGCAAGCTACGTGGGATAGAACCCTGGTTGGTGCATTCTCCTGGAGACCATGCCCACCACAGCTGACAGAACTCCGTTCAGCACTGTCTCCCATTTGAACTCATTGTATTTCATGAAGCAAATACCAAACTCCCAGTGCAGCAGCAAAAAACACGACGATAATTGGAGGATGACCAAGTTGTGTCACAGTCCACACGGGGAGACACTTAGCCCTCAGTGGCCACAGTTTACCTACAAAGAGAGAATTCAGCACTGCTGCCTCATTTTTATTGGAAAATAAATAACCATGTCCTCCAGGTCACATAGAAGCAGATCGAGCTTTGATTGTCTCACTACAAATAAAGCTAAAGCTAATGAAAACAACATATATTTTAAGTGCCCAACCTCAAAGGCAGGTTCTCAAAAAGTCTTTAGGCCAGCAGAGCTCCATGTTTGTGGAGTGTTTACCCTGTCCCTTACTTTTGGAAACTCCTCTACCACCTCCAAAGATGTGAAATCTGGAGCATTTTCCATTCCTGATAGGTATTCACAGATTTTCTAACTCTTCTCCTCTAATTGTGTCTTACTTGGGGCGAAGGTAATGTCAAGGCATTGTTCTGGAGGAGAGTGGGAAGAATTTTCTGTAGCATATATTTGCATACACATTGGATTCAGTTTTTTATTTTCCATTCAAAATACTGAATCCCTGACTCTAACCCATACCCGACCAGACTCTGACTACTAATTCTAATATGATGGAGAAAACTAACCCAAACAGAATAGAAATACAAGCAGTTCAGAGTAGGCCTGGTGTATTGTTGGACTTGCCTTTTGCATGATACAGAGTTGGAGTCATGAATCTAGTCGATTTGTTGTTGAAATAGTTGTCCATGTATTTTTAAGGTTAACAAATATGTGAATTCCTGTCTCCCTTTCTCTGTATTCTTATATGCACATATAGATTCCTACCTGGTACCACACGTACATTCTTGTGAGGTGGCTGACTTGGTAGATACAAATTGTTAGAAGAGATCACTCCTACTAAACTTGTTGGAATTGGATATTCAACCTATGGGTGAGCTTGCTAGTTGAAGAGCATTATACATAAATCCATGTTCAGTAAAATTAATATTTTTAGATCTCTGGATGATGCATATTTTATAATGAATTTTGATTGACATATATATTGCTACTTTTTTGTCTGTGTGTGTGTTTTGTGTATATATATATATATATATATATATATATATATATATATATATATACACTCTCCAGATTTTTCAAAATATGAAATATATGTGTCTTATATACACTACCTAAATTCATTCATGTTTATGTATGTGGATTTATAATCAACTATTCACAAGATTATTCTGAGAAATATTCATCCACCTGAAATTTGCCTAATGATCTCAAATGTCAATCCTATTTGTGACTACATATTTGTTTCTTCCTAAGATTATATATGTAAACTCAACCCTGTTCAAAATATCTAATCCTATCACTCACTTTATACTTTGCCTGTTTTCGTAATGTCTCTATTGATATCTGCTTTCCTACATATTTTCCCCAGTTCATCATTGTGACTGACTCTTCACCTGTGCTGAAATTTACATTCACTCTCTAATCGAAACCCTATTGCTAAAGAACTTTTTTTTCCAATTCCTATACTCACCCTTATTCCTAAAAGTACTGACTATCTTCCTAATGCTATAGACTATCCCTTTTTGACTGGATGTTCTCTTCTACATTCAATCATCCAAGTAAATGTGGGGCGAGCTTCAGAGGAGGAGACAACCAACAGACTATCTCATGCAACATCAAAGGGTTTTTTTGGTGTCCAGCATGCTGGGGCTCAGAGATCACTTGAATCGAGCAGATAGCCCTGAGAATAGCTTAAGTAGAGCTTATATACTTTCCCTGGAGAGGGCAGGGAGGGAATTTTATTGATGGGTCAGGGCGAGTGGGTGGTTTGCGTGCAACTGGGTGAGGGAGTACATTCTGCAGTTGCGCAGTTGGGGACAGAACATTCTGGGAACAAGATTTGCAAGCATTTCTCAAGATTTCAACAGTGTTTTGTTAAGCATACAGAAAAATAAGAAGTGACAAGTACCTATTTTATTAACCTTTAATTCCCCACTTCTTCTTCTGGCTACTTTTAATCATAAAAATGATCATTGGAGGGTGTCACATTCTATGTCTGCTAGTGGGGTATTACCATAAGTTTAACTCGTCCAATTTGAGCCTGGAGAAAAGAAATTACACGGTTGAGCAAACAGGGTTTTATAGTTAGCAATAATATGAGGATTATTATTGGACCTGCCAGGTTGATAAAAACGTAGTTAACCAGGAGGAGTGTGTGAACAAAGACTCAAGCCACCCTTTTTGGGCCTCTCTCTCTTGTTGATGCTCTTCAAGGTGTCTTTTAAATTTACTCATAGATTTTATTACAACTCCAGTATGGTCAGCATAAAAACAACATTCTTTCCTCAATGCATCACAAAGGCCCCCTTCTCTAATAAAGAGGAGGTCCAACCCTCAACTGTTCTGTAAAACAACTTCAGAGAGAGAGGTTAAAGATTCATGCAAAGCTCTGATGGGGGTTTCTAATATCTTAGTTTTGCTCTATTGCTGCTTCTAATTGGGTCATTTGTTGTGTCCCATGGACAATGGCAGTGGCTCCTGTGCCCACCCGTGCAGCAACTCCTATTCATAATAGGATGGCTAAAGTGAGCGATACATGTTCCCAGTGGAACCGGTTGTATGCCCCCCCCATTTGATCTTCAAACGAACCTGCATCATGATAGAGCACTCTGGGAAACATCTGCACCATTTCAAAATTAATCCCATCTGTTGACCATTTCATGAAAACATAAACAATGTTTAAGTATATAGAATTATGCTGTTGTAGGGACAGACAAGGCAAGGCACCTAAGGCACTGAAGACAGGGAAACAGTCCTATTTTGTTGCAACCGGATTCAGAGGGCATTGCTTCTGTTGTAATCAATTAATCCCCTGAAACTCAAGTTTAGGTAGTTTCAGAATTTTGTACCCAGCATATAAGGATGGGGCTCAGAAGTTTACAGTCTGCAGAAGTTCAAAAAAGCAGTATTTGTTTCTGATTTTTCCTCTGTTCTGGGCAAGTTAAATTTTCAAGGACACATGGGAGGGGGAGAGCTTTTTATTCCCTTTCTTATTTTCCCCCTGCCAGCTGTTACAACGGAGCCCATTTGGTAATTTCTTTATCTTAGAAATGTAGCCATTTCTGTGAAGCCCCAGCTGAAGGCCAGAGGCCTTGTTCACATATTTTGTGAAAAACAAGTTAGGGGTTGTCTAGCTTAGAAGTACTGAGTTTTTTAACCAGTGGCCAAGTAGAACAGGGCAATACAAAAAGAGAAAGTTTATCT
This sequence comes from Callospermophilus lateralis, assembly GCF_048772815.1. Classification (NCBI taxonomy): domain Eukaryota; kingdom Metazoa; phylum Chordata; class Mammalia; order Rodentia; family Sciuridae; genus Callospermophilus; species Callospermophilus lateralis. Next base: position 291,397 of record NW_027514462.1, on the reverse strand, counting down.
ACATTGAACTCTTTATAGAAACTCTATGCTGAAAGTTCTAAATTCAGCCATGGTGAAGACTTCTGGAGAAGGACATTTAAGACTTTTCTGTGGGCCTGGTACAGAGGTTGAATACGGGGAAGGTGGGGCTGAGAGAAGCTCTGAGGATCTGAGAATGAGGAAAAAGAGAGATGTAAAAAATAATTGGAAAGGGGTTTGGGAATTTCCTAGCAACAAAACTTCAGCAGTAGAACAGGTAGAGCAGAGCAGAAAACGGGAGTGAGTATCCCAAAATTCTGTGAGGGACTTTAAATTTTAGTAACCTGTTTTCAGTGATGACAAAGCAACTTTAATGGCCATTTATATTACATCTTGGATAAGGGTCTGAGAGCTCTCCTCAGCTCGTTTGAGCTTTGGGTTAGCTGGAAAGAGGACCTGGTGGGACCCAGTGAGGGCACTGACAGGAGAAGAGAGGAATGAGTCGGTGGAGGGGTACCTCAGTACCTGCTACCTCACTAGTGGGCAATTGTCTGAGAACTGGTGGAGGTTTGGGTTTCTGATCTAGTAATTGGAGGGGAGAAATCAGGTTGCTGAGGTGGGAGTGACAGCAGAGAGTCTGGAGCAGAAGGCTGAGGATAAAAATCTATTGGAGAAGCATAGTTCAGGATGTGAGTGAAGGAGGGAAAAGGCTTCCACATAGGGGAATCTCCTTTCACCCTTTTGAGCACTTGCAGAAGTTAAAAAGGTCACGCAAAATTTGAGGATCTAGAGACCCCTCTGGGGGCCATCCTTTTTCTGTTTTCTACTTGGTAATATGGCCAATGCTGTGTACTGAATTTGATGAAGTATTGGGGTTCCATCAGGCAGCCCCTGTATGATCACATCTCCATGAAATACAGAAGAAGTCGGCTTTTCCCCCACACAGCCGTTACTGTTTGTGGCTTTGATAGTTTGCCGGGCAAACATAGTAATCTAGGCTAGCCAACCGCATCTGGCTCGCGTGTCCCTACATCCATAAAGTTTGTTTCCATTATCTATGGTACGGAAGGGATTTAATGGTATTTTAGTGGGATTTTCTTCATCAGGGATATCCCAATAAAAAAGACCTATGGCCAGCTGACAAATGTCTGGGTGGAGAGATGGCCACCAGGTCCCTAAGGGGGCTGTATGCGAGATAGATTATACTCTTTTCCAGTAGGATTTGTGATCAGCCATCGCTGCTTAACAGGCTGATGAGGGTTAGGACTACTTGTGGCCAAGGGGAGAGTATATAACCTTATCCACATGGCGAATACACAATTTGAAACTGTTACCAGTCTTTTCCAGTTTCCAGAAAGATTCTGGACACGGAGCAGGCTTGAGATGAGAGGCATGGATCCAGGAAGTGATTCTGTATACCTTTACCACTGTAGGTGTTATAAGTAACACCTGGTATGGTCCTTTTCAGCAGGGTTCCAGGGATGACACCTGATGTCATCTTACATACATGAAGTCTCTTATTTGATATGGATGTGGAATCCCCTGGTACACAGTTTGGTAGGCAGTGGCCAGCTATTTTCACAGGTATCACTGAGTTCTTTCAAGAGCTTTAAGTCTGTCAACCAAGAGGGTGTGAAATGGATCCTTAGGTCTTACAGTTGGGCTTAGGACCCTTACTGGACGAGGGCCATCATAGAGAATTTCTCAGGGGGTAAGGCTACTCAAAGAAACAGAAGGATTTTTTCTTGCATGAAACATTGCATAAGTCAGGAGCATAGTCCAATCTTTTATGCTGGTCTCTAAGCTTAATTTCGTTAAGGTCTCTTTAATTGTTCTATTCATTCTTTCTACTTGTCCTGAACTCTGGGGTCTATAAGCACAATATAACTTCCAATTAATCCCCAGGTTCCTGGCTAACCCCTGACTTACCTGGGCCATGAACATCGGTCCATTATCAGATCCTATTACCGGCTTAGCTTCCTCCAATGGTAGAGAGGCTTAGTCAGAAGCAGGGGAATCACTTAGAGTGTGTTGTGTGTTAGGGGACGAGGGCAGTGGATAAGGAGGGGAAGAAGAGTCCAGTAGAGTCAAATCTTGTGACTCAGGGAGAACAGATGGTGGAGGAGGTGGAAGAGGTGAGGGTTTGAGAGATCATGGGGGAAGGAGTATGAGCAGAGGCATGGGCAAGGAAAGGCTTCACCCATGGTGGAGGAGATTTGCAGAGGTTGGCAAAGTTAAGATATATGGCTGTTGATCAGGATGGCTATGTGGCCCTGGCTGAAAGACAATATCTCTGACTTTTTAAATTAGTGGGAAGTAGAAAGATATTTCTAGGGGCAATAGGACTCCAAAATGGGCCATTCTGAGGCACAGAGAGTCTGCCAGGTCTAGCGTTTTACTAAAAAAAGAAAGATACTGAGCCCTTAAGCAGACTTTGGTTCAGTGATCAAGGGTCAGGGACAGAGCCATTGAAGTGCTCTGTCCCATAATGAAAGGTACACAAACAGTAAAAGCAAAGTCACATGACACAGATAAGACAAGACCATGAAGACAGGCAATGGACGTCCAACACTGAGACCAGGAATGCGTAGCCGGCAAAACCCGATAGGATGGCAATACCTAATCTAAAACAAAATATCACTGAGTCGATGAAGCAATTGTTCCTTGATTCTCCGAGTCCTCTTTGGGGTCCCCCATGGAGGTGCCCTATGTCTCTGTGACACGTCTCTCAGCCACCGTCGGAGAGACCCCAGGCTCTTCATCTCCAGCAATTTTGCCAAGCCCTAACATGACACCTGAAACCAGAAAGAGGCGCCTTACTTGCTCCGAGAGGAGCCCGTTGGGGGTCTCTCATCCGCCACTGCCAGAACTCGGTGGAACCTCAATATGTAAAGGTCAGGCGAGTGTCGGAGGAAGAGACTACCAAGAGACTGTCTCATGCAACAGCAAAGGGTTTTTTTTGGGTCCAGCTTGCTGGGGCTCACAGCTAACTTAAATAGATCAGAGAGCTCTGAGAACAGCTTATGCAGAGCTTACATACATTATTTGGAGAGGGAAGGGAGGGAAGTTTACTGATGTGTAAGGGTGAGTGGGCGGTTCGCGTGACACCGAGTGAGGCAGTACATTCTGCAGTTTGGCAGTTGGGAACAGTACATTCTAGAACAAGATTAGCAAACATTTCTCAAGATTTCAACAGTGTTTTGTTAAGCATACAGAAAAACAGGAAATTACAAGTACCTATTTTATTAACCTTTCACTACCGACTATCCCTTTTTGACTGGATGTTCCTTCTACATTAATTCATGCAAGGTACAAGGACCTATGCCATTGTATATCGATTTATCTGAGACATCTCTGCAGAACGTAATTCAATGCTGCGTATCCCAATCAAGGGCCCAATGCCCTTCTGGCCTTCACATCATACTTAGATTTCTTTTTTCATACATATATTACACCTATATATTCTTATACACATAGCAAGTTCCCAATACCATTATTCATCCAGCACAATGATTTCTAACCCAAATCAAACATGTTTTTAACCATAATCATACACTGTTCCTTCAATCTAACTTTATAGAAGAGCAGGGAAAGAGTTGATTTTACAATAAAGAGATGTAGGGAAACTTCCACCTGCTGAGAACCTCAAAGGCCCATGCAGAAATGATCCCTGGAGAAGATGTAGGCAGCTATGAAGGACCTGAGAAAGCAAAAGTCATCTTCCATGGCAAACAACCCGGTCAGAATAAAAGGTTGTGTCTGAATTAGATTCTCTTCTTAATGTAGAGAACATGGACCAAAACAGGCCTGTGTGGAGATCTATTCCTGGGTGCCTATGGTTGATATACCATTCTAACTTGTGAAAGTGTCACAGGAAGTAGGGGCAGCCTCAATCTCATGGGACCCTTGGAAGCAACAGTTAAGACAAAGTGGTTGCCAAGACAGGGACCTCATTCAGTTCAGGAAGGAAATGACCTCACCTCACTTCCTTGGTGATGGAACTTTCTGAACTTTGGATCCAGGAAGCCAGGCACACAGAGCCAGTCCCAGTCCCCATCCCTGTGGTCTCACTTATTTGAATTTACCAAGGACAGTCAGTCTTTCTTGGTACCTTCAGACGTGAGAAGAACAAATGCCAGGAAAGCTCGGAAGCGTTGCTTTTCTTGAGAAAGCAGTTAGTGGCTCACCGTTGGCTCCTGAGAAGTTCACAGAGTTTGCCAAGGAGACCAGATCTGAGACAGGACAGGCTATTTTGGGGGAACATATTATGGCCTACAAGTCAGAGGACACTCTGGATAGTCAAAGACCTACTTGGGGGAAGAAGGTGCCTTTGTGGGTGTGGTTGTGGGTTTGTGGTTTTGTCTCATTCTCTGAGAATAGGTAGGAAAGTCAGTTTGTTTCGTTGGAAGTGGACTGTTTCTAGTAAGTCGTTTAACATGGCGAGTGTTTCTCTGTCTGTGTATCTCACTGTGTCCGTGGTTGTAGACATTAGAAAAGAGAATTCATGAATGGATGTGTCTTGTCGAGTAGAAAGCTTCTCAGCATTCATATTGCCCCATTTATGAATGGACTGTAGCTTGCCTTATTGATGTGCAACACCTGCTATCTTCCTAAGTTCCTGTTTTCTTCCTGAATTCCGGCCGATCTCAAGAATAGGCCTATGGTTTTGTGTCCAAGATCTTTACCACCTCAAAGCTCTGTGACATATCAATGTACTGGATAGCTGTAGGGAATGGGGAGCATCTCAGAAAACTCAGATATCAGTGTGACCAGGAAAGTCTCAGTGGAGAAACCCTGCTTTGGGCCTTTTACTTACCAATTGTTCTGTTGCCCTGAATGTCAGGAAGGTCTTTGCCTCTGGCCACCCCTTTTTGAAGCCTGAAGAAAACAGTTTTCAAAGGGAAATGATTGGGCATACCTGTGGCTCTTTTCTTAAGTGCTTTGAAAAGGGATGTGTATGAATCAGCCCCCTGGCCCTGTGTGTGGCTGTGACTTAGATTCTCAGCACCTGATGGATCTAAAGAAAGTTCCCATGTTTGCATCCAAATGAAAAATGGCCAAAAGAGCAGTCATTGGGATGAAGTCTCTTGACTTCCTCTGTAAGGTTCCTGAACTCCATCAAGTGAAAATAGGGATCCTTTGGGTCAAATGAGTTCTTCAAAACCTACAGAGGCTAGCCCATAGGTGTTTGGTTTTATCATGACTAAAATTCACATAAAGAATCTAAACCCCACAGTCAGTAGGCCTCAAATTGGAGAATTGGAGCGGTATTAATGGCAGGCCTATTTGATCACTCCTGGTTCACAGGATGGGTGTCCAGGCCACCTTGACTTTAGGCAAATGAGGGTCAAAGGAGCTTATTTTGGACACTGTCTTGGTCTGCGCCCCTCATTTAAACATCCAGCCAAATTATGATGAGTGTCAATATGGAAGAAGATGAGGGCCATATGGGAGTGTTCTTGTTTTAATTGTGGTAATTTGTGTGGTAGTTGGAAGAGATGACTGGGATCACCTGGGCTTGAACTCTGGTGTGATTCCCCTTAAAGAATGAGTTCTGGATCTGACCTCAGAGAAGTATTGCCGTGAATTCTCTTGGGATTTTACTAGGCCACGCGTGAGAATCGCCTTTGGAAACTGAGATCTAGGCCCAGGATGGCTTTCCACGGAGCTCGGGGATTCTGAGCCAGGATATCACATGATTTACTTCTTGAAGACTTGGCAGCCCTAGTTGAGAGTCCAAACACATATGGACCTCACATTGTAGACCACAATGTGTCTGGATTCATGTGACCTTTTTGCCAGTCTTTTGGAAGGCTTTTCTGTGAGTGTTCTCCAGAGCTTTCATTGAAATGAGCTTCCTCACCATTTAATGGTTCCTGAATTAATTGAAACCCACAGTGCCTCTAACTTCATTTTTGAAATATGACTAGATTAATACCATGAAATTTCTGAAATTCCCATGACCAGGTGGCACTGGATAAACTTTGGATTTCCTGTTGCTGATCATGAGTGTACCAAAGAGTGCCTTGATTGACTGGGTTTCGTGAAAATGGTGTAGAACAGAGATGCCAGTAATTTGGATCCTGCTGAGTACTGGGCGTAGAGAAGTGGACTGTAGGTGTGTAAATAAATATTTTTGGTAGGACCACCTGGATCTTCCATTGGCTTTGAAAGACTTGCGACTGACATGGTGCAGGCAGCAGACCTTTATATGTAAAGGCATCTTGTCATATGGAGAGGTTTCAGGGCAATGTTCAGAATCAGGTTGCTATAGTCAAGGGGAAAGCTATGTAGGATAGAAGCCTGGTTCGTACATTCTCTTCACGACCCTGACCAACCACACATGACAGAACTCCTCCAGCATTTTTATCCCAGTTGAACTCCTTGTATTTCGTGAAGCAAGTACCAAACTCCCAGTGCAGCAGTAAGAAACACCCTGGAAAGTGGAGGATCACCAAATGGCTTCACAGTCCACATGGGAGACACTTCAGCCCAGTGGCCTCAGTTTACCTACAAAGAGAGAATTCAGCACCGCTGCCTCATGATCATTGGAAAATAAGAAACCATGTTCTCCAGGTAACATAGATGCAGACCCAGATTTCATGGTGTCACTACAAACGAAGCTAAATCTCCTGACAATTACATATATTTCTTGTTCCCAACCTCAGAGGAAGTTTCTCAAGAAGTCTTTAGGCCACCACAGCTCCATGTTTCTGGATTGTTTACCCTCTCCCATACTTTTGGAAACTGTTCTACCACCTCCAGTGTTGTGAACTCCTGAGCATTTTCCATTCCACATAAATTCACAGATTTTCTAACTCCTCTCCTCTAATTGTGTCTTACTTTTAGCGATGGTTATGTCAAGGCATTGTTCTGGATGAGAGAGGGAAGATTTATGTGTATCACATTTTTGCATACACATTAGATTCATTTTCCTTTTTTCCATTTGAAATACTGAATCCCTGACACTAACCCATACTTTACTAGACTCTGACTACTAATCCTAATATCATGGAGAGAAAGAAACCTAACCGAATAGAAATACAGGCCTTTCATAGGAAGCATGGTGTATACTTCTATTTGCCTTCTGCATTATCAAGAGTATGTGTTTTAAATCTAGTCAACTTTTCATTGTAATATTTCTCCATGATTTTTTAAAATTATCACATATATAAATTCCTGTCTCCCTTTCTCTGTATCCTATTCAGCACATGTATTTTTTTATGCATATATATAATATCCTACCTGGTATCACACGGACATTCTTTTGAGCTCCCTGACTTTGGAATATAAAATTGTGAGAACAGATGACTCTCCCTAAATAATGATGGAACTGAAAATTCAACCTATGGGTGAGCTTCCTAGTGAAAAACACTATACATAAATCCATGTTCAGTAAAATGAATATTTTTGAATACGTGGATGAATTATATTTCATGATGAATTTCGATTGGCATATATATTGCTAAATATTAATGTGTGTGTGTGTGTGTGTGTGTATGTGTGCATGTGTGTGTGTGTGTGTGTGTGTGTGTTTGTGTATTTTTTTTAAATCTGGGAAAAATATATATATATTTTTTTTTTCCTCCAGATTTTAAAAAAAAATATGAAAAATATGTGTCTTATTATACACTCCCTAAATTCATTTATATTCATGTATGTGGGTTCAAAATCCAATCTTTACAAGATTATTTTCAGCAATATTTATATTCCTGTAATACATTTTTGTTTCCTACTACTGAAAACTAAGTTCAGTAGGTGGTGCATACAAATCCTAATATTTCTACAGTACCTGACCCAGTTTAACATCAATGCAAGTATATTGCTATGGGACATGATGTGTATTTTGAAGTTCATTTTTATTCAACATTGGTATATTACTATTTTATCTGTTTATGGACATCATAGGATATATTTTTTCATCCACAACTTCACAAAATTATAGGCATTTGGTTCACATTCATTTACTTACTACTTAAGAACACATGTATTCCTCCATGTTTCTTTACTGGTCTTTTCACTAGACTTCTTTCTAAACACATTATTTTTGATTCCATAATCATTTTTGAAGCAATACTCACCCTTCACGATAAACCGTAACCCTAATATTACCATTACATATATAACTGGTTGGAATGATTGTATATATATCAATATAAGATTTCCAATATATTTTCAGATGCAAACTCAATCCATTATTTAAAGTTGGAACTAGTTATATACTTTATCACAATATGGTCTATTCATGCAACATCTCAATAATCATCAACACAAGGTACACCTATTTGTATCACCAGTACTAATTTATAAGTTTCCAGAATATTACTCCCCATAATGGTGGAAGAAATACTCATGTCACCTTATCAACATATACAATTTATCACGGTAGTATTCTGGACACAAAATGCAAAGGTCACACATATGATTGTACCAAAGCCTAAATGGAAAGTGACCATGGATTACTAAAAACATCCATGTCCAGGGTGCCTAATGCTCTCAAATGTCAATCCTATTGATTACTACATATTTGTTTCTTCCTAAGATTATATATTCAACCTCAAGCCTGTTGAAAATGTCTAATCCTATCACTCACTTTATACTTTGCCTGATTTCCTAATCTTTCTATTGATATCTGCTTTCCTACATATTTTTCCCAGTTCATCATTGTGACTGTCTCTTCACATGTGCTGACATTTACATTCACTCTCTAACTGAAACCCTATTGCTAAAGAACTTTTGGTCCAACTCCTAGAGTCACTCTTCTTCCTAAACCTACTGACTATCTTCCTAATCCTACAGACTATCCCTTTTTGACTGGATGTTCTCTTCTACATTCAATCATCCGAGGTACACGGTCCTATGCCATTGTATATCGATTTATCTGAGACCTCGGTGCAGAACATAATTCAAGCTAAGTATACAAATCAAGGGTTCTGTTGCCCTGAATGTCAGGAAGGTCTTTGCCTCAGGCCACCCCTTTGTGAAGCCTGAAGAAAAAATTTTCAAATGGAAATAAATGGACATCACCTGTGGCTCTTTGCTTAATTACTTTGGAAAGGGATTTGTCTGAATCTGCCTCTTGGCCCTGTGTGAGGCTGTGGCTTAGATTCTCAGCACCTAATGGATCTAAAGAAAGAACCCATGTGTGCATTCAAAACCAAAATGGCAAAAAGAGCAGTCATTGTGGATGAAGATTCTTGCCTTTCTCTGTTAGGTTCCTGACCCCCTTCAAGTGAGAATAGGGATCCTCTTTGTCAAATGAATTCTTCAATGCTCTGCAGATATGCTTGGGTTTTCTCATGACTCCAAATCACATAAAAAATCTATACCTGACATTCAGTAAGCCTCAAATTATAGAAACAGAGCGGATTTAATGGCAGGCCTTTTTGATCACTCCTGGTTCACAGGAAGGGTGTCCAGGCCACCCTGACTTTAGGGAAATTAGAGGCAAGGGAGCTTATTCTGGAAACTGTCTTTGGTTGCGACCCTCATGAAAACTTCCATCCAGAACTTTTGATGAGGGTCTTTATGGACGAAGATGAGGGCCATGTGGGAGTTTTTTTGTTCTAATTGTGGTCATTTGTGTGGGGGTTGGAAGAGATGACTTGGTCCACCTGGGCTTGAACTCTGGTGTGATTTCCCTTAGAGCCTGAGTTCTGGAACGTACCTCATAGAAGTATTGAAATGAATTGTGTTGGTTTTTAGGAGGCCACGCATGAATGTCACCCTTTGAAACTGAGATCTAGGCCCAAGGTGGCTTTCCACAGAGCAATGGGAATCTCAGCCAGGAAATCGCATGATTTTATTCTGAAAGACTTTGCAGCCATTGTTGGCCCTCGGAAGCAAGAAGGAGTGGCCATACTCATATCGATTAAAATCAACTTAAACCTAAGTTAATCAAAAGTGATAAAGAAGGACACTATATACTGTTAAAAGGCACCATTAACCAACAAGACATAACAATTATCAATTTGTATGCATCAAACAATGGTGGTGCAAAGTCATAAAACAAACTCTCCTCAACTTCAAGAGTCATATAGGCTATAACACAATAATTACGGGTGACTTCAGCACACAACTCTCGCAATTGGACAGATCCTCTAGAGAAAATCTGAATTAAGAAACTATAGAACTTAATAGAACAATCAATAACCTAGACTTAACCAACATATATAGAATATATCAAACATCATAAAGTGGATACATGTTCTTCTCAGCAGCACATTGGTCCTACTCAAATATAGACCATATATTATGCCATATGGAAACTCTTAGTAAATATAAAAGTATGGAGATAATACCATGCACCATATCTGATCATAATGGAATGAAACTTGAAATTAATGATTGAAGAAGGAAGGAAAAATTCTACATCACATGGAAAATGAACAATATGTTACTGAATGATCAATGGGTTACAGAAGACATAAAGGCGGAGATAAAAAATTTCTTAGAGACAAATGACAATACAGACAAAACATACCGGATTCTATGGAAAACAATGAAAGCAGTTTTAAGAGGGAAATTCATTTCTTGGAATTCTTTCCTCAAAAAAAAAAAAAAAGAAAAAAAAACAACAAATAAATGATCTCACACTACATCTCAAAAACCTAGAAAAAAAAAGCAAAACAACAAATGTAGTAGAAGACAAGAAATAATTAAAATTAGAGGAGAAATCAACAAAATTGAAACAAAAAAATTGAAAAAATAAAAGTTGGTTCTTTGAAAATAAATTAAATCGACAGGGCCTTAGCCATGCTAATGAAGAGAAGTAGAGAGAGAACTCAAATTACTAACATATGGGATAAAAAAGGCAACATCACAACAGACACTACAGAAATTCAGATGATAATTAGAAAGTATTTTGAAACCCCATATTCCAATAAAACAGAAGATAATGAAGATATTGATAAATTTCTTATGTCATATAATCTGCCAAGTTTGAGTCCAGAAGACTCACACAATTTAAATAGACCAATAACAAAGGAAGAAATAGAAGAAACCTTCAAAAGACTACCAACCAAAAAAAGCCCTGGACCAGATGGTTATACAGCAGAGTTCTACAAAACGTTCAAAGATGAATTAATACCAATACTTTTCAAGCTATTTCAAAAAATAGAAAAAGAAGGAATTCTTCCAAATTCATTCTATGAGGCCAACATCACCCTGATCCCAACACCAGACAAAGACACTTCAAAGAAAGAAAACTACAGACCAATATCTCTAATAAACTTGGATGCAAAAATTCTCAATAAAATCCTGGCAAATAAAAAACAAAAGCATATAAAAAAAATTGTGCTTCATGATCAAGAGGGATTCATCCCAGGGATGCAAGGCTGGTTCAATATACGGAAATCAATAAATGTAATCCATCACATCAATAGACTTAAAGAGAAGAACCATATGATCATCTCGATAGATGCAAAAAAAGCATTCTACAAAGCACAGCATCCCTTTTTCTTTAAAACTCTATAAAACACTAGGAATAACAGGAACTTAGCTCAACATGGTAATAGCTATATATGCTAAACCTCAGGCTAGCATCATCCTAAATGGAGAAAAACTGAAGGCATTCCCTCTAAAATTTGCAACAAGACAGGGATGCCCTCTATCACCACTTCTATTTAATTTAGTTCTTGAAATACTATCCAGAGCAATGATACAGACAAAGGAAATTAAAGGCATAAAAATAGGAAAAGAAGAACTTAAATTATCGCTATTTGTGGATGACATGATAATATATTTAACAGACCCAAAAGGGTCTACAAAGAAACTGCTAGAGTTAATAAATGAATTCAGCAAATTGGCAGGATATAAAATCAACACGCATAAATCAAAGGCATTCTTGTATATCAGCAACAAAACTTCTGAAATGGAAATGAGGAAAACCACTCCATTTACAGTATACTCAAAGAAAATAAAAAACTTGGGAATCAACCTAACCAAAGAGGTGAAAGATTTATACAATGAAAACTACAGAACCCTAAAGAGAGAGATAGAAGAAGATGTTAGAGGATGGAAAAATATGCCCTGTACATGGATAGGCAGAAATAACATCATCAAAATGGCGATATTACCCAAAGTTCTCTACAGGTTTAATGCAATGCCAATCAAAAACCCAATGGCATTTCTTGTAGAAATAGATAAAGTAATTATGAATTTCATATGGAACAACAAAAGACCCAGAATAGCGAAAGCAATTCTAAGCAGGAAGTGTGAATCCAGAGTTCAAACTGTACTACAAAGCAATAGTAACAAAAACAGTGTGGTACTGGTATCAAAACAGGCAGATGGACCAATGGTACAGAATAGAGGACACAGAGACATATCCACAAAATTACAACTTTCTTGTATTTGAAAAGGGACCTAAAAGCATGCAATGTAAGAAGGATAGCATCTTCAACAAATGGTGCAGGGACACTTGGAAATTCATATGCAACAAAATGAAACGGAATCCCTTTCTCTCACAATGCATAAAAGTTAACTCAAAATGGATCAAGGAGCCAGATATAAAATCAGAGACACTGCGTCTGATAGAAGAAAAAGTTGGCTATGATGTACATACTGTGGGGTTGGGCTCCAAATTCCTTAATAGGACACCCATAGCCCAAGAGTTCATAAAAAGAATAAACAAATGGGACTTACTTAATCTAAAAAAGTTTTTTCTCAGCAAGAGAAACAATAAGAGAGTTAAATAGAGAGCCTACATCCTGGGAACAAATTTTTACCCCTTACACTTCAGATAGAGCCCTAATATCTAGAATATACAAAGAACTCAAAACAATTAAACAATGAGATAACAAATAACCCAATCAACAATGGGCCAAGGATCTTAACAGACACTTCACAGAGGAGGATATACAATCAATCAACAAGTACATGAAAAAATGCTCACCATCTGTAGCAGTCAGAGAAATGCAATCAAAACCACCCTAAGATACCATCTCACTCCAGTAAGATTGGCAGCCATTATGAAGTCAAACAACAATAAGTGTTGGTGAGGATGTGGGGTAAAGGGTACACTTGTACACTGCTTGTGGGCCTGCAAATTGGAGAGTCCAATATGGAAAGCAGTATGGAGATTCCTGGGAAAGCTGGGAATGGAACCACCATTTGAGATATCGCCCTTCTCAGACTCTTCCCTGAGGATCTTAATAGAGAGCAGTATAAGGATACTGCCACATCGATGATCATAGCGGCACAATTCACAATAACTAGACTGTGGAACCAAACTAGATGCCCTTCAATAGACGAATGGATAATAAAAATGTGGCATCTAAACACAATGGAGTATTACACAGCACTGAAAATGACAAAATCATAGAATTTGCAGGGAAATGAATGGCATTAGAATAGATTATGCTAAGCGAAGCTATCCAATCCTTAAAAAACAAATGCCAAATGTTTCCTTTTATATAGAGAGAGCAAATAAGAAGAGAACAGGGAGGAAGAACATGAGAAAAATATTAAAACTAAACAGAGATGAGTGGGGGGAGAGAAAGGGAGAGAGAAGGAAAATTATATGGAAATGGTAGGAGACTACTCAATGTTACACAAAATTACATATAAGAGGTTGTGAGGCTAAAGAGGGGAAAACAAGGGAGAGAATTAAACAACAGCAGATGAGGTAGAGAGGGAAGATGGGAGGGGAGGGGGAATAGTAGGGGATAGGAAAGGTAGCAGAATTCAACAATAACTAGCATGCTATTATGTAAAAACGTGAGTGTGTAACTGATGTGATTCTGCGATTTGTATTTGGGGTAAAAATGGGAGTTCATAACCCAATTAAGTCAAATGTATGAAAGATGATATATCATGAGCTTTATAATGTTTTGAACAACCAAAAAAAAAAAGAATTGAATTTCCAATATTTGAGTCATATAACAACTTTATTTTTTAATAAAATTGTCTTTTATTTGTTATCTTACTTGCTGGTATCTGCCTTTCAGTTTTAAAAAACTATGTGCTTTAGCCATTCATCCATGTAGTATGTAACAGAAAATTTTGAGTGTCTCCATATAACCAGATTGGCAAGGCATCAAGGTTTCCTTCACAAACAAGGTGAAGGCTTTGCCATTAGAAATTTAATATTCTGCAAAACAATTTTTTTAACTTTTCAATTAAATTTCCAAAAAAATTTAGAAAAAAAAAAGAATCTAAACCCCACAGTAAGAAGGCCTCAAAGTGGAGAAGTGGAGCATTTACGGCAGGCCTATTTGATCACTGCTGGTTCACAGGAAGCGTGTTCAATCAACCCTGATGTTAGGCAAATGAGGGGCAAGGGAGCTTATTTTGGGCACTGGTTTGGATGTGCACCTCATGGAAAACTCCATCCAGAGGTTATGATGTGTGTTTATATGGAAAAAGATGAGGGCCATGTGGGAGTGTTTTGGTTTTAATTGTGGTCATTTGTGTGGTAGTTGGAAGAGATGACTGGGTCCACCTGGGCTTGAACTCTGGTGTGATTCCCCTTAGAGAATGAGATTTGGAACTGACTTCAGAGAAGTATTGCCATGAATGTTGTTGGGATTTCAGGAGGCCACGCATGAGAGTCGCCCTTGGAAACTGAGATCTTGGCCCAGAGAGGCTTTCCAGAGAGCACTGGCAATCTCAGCTAGGATATCACAGGTTTTATTCTGAAAGACCTGGCAGCCATCGTTGAGAGTCAAAACACACATGGACCTCACATTGGAGACCTCAATGGGCCTGGCTTCATGTGACAATTTGGCCACTCTTTGGGAAGCCTTGCCTGTGAGAGATCTCCAGATCCTTCATTAAAATGAGCTTCCTCAACATTTAATGGATCCTGAATGAATTGAAACCCACAGTACCAACAACTTCATATGTGAAAAATAGTTAGATAAATACCATGAATTTTTAGAAATTCTCATGACCAGGTGGCACTGGAGAACCTTTGGATGTCCTGTTGCTGATCATGAGTATACCAGACAGTGCCTTGATTGACTAGGTATCATGAAAATGGTGTAGAACAGAGATGCCAGTAAGTTGGAGCCTGATATGTAGTGGGCCTAGAGCAGTGGTGTGCAGGTGTGTGATAAAACATCTGTGGTGGGGCCTGTGGATCTGCCATTGACTTTCAAATGCCTTGACACAGACACGGTGCAGCCAGCAGACCCTTCTATATAAAGGCATCTTGTTATATGGAGATTTTTCACGGCAATGTTTAGAATCAGGTTGCTATGGTCAAGGGGCAAGCTATGTGGGATAGAAGCCTATTTGGTGCATTCCCATGCAGACACTGACCCACCACACGTGACAGAACTCCCTCCAGCACTGTGTCCCACTTGAACTCCTTGTATTTCATGAAGCAAATACCAAACTCCCAGTGCAGCAGCAAGAAACACAATGAAAATTCGAGGATGACCAAGTGGCTTCACAGTCCACATGGGGTGACACTTAGCCCCCGTGGCCACAATTTAGCTACAAAGAGAGAATTTAGCACTGCTGCCTCATGGTCATTGGAAAATAAGAAACCATGTCCTCCTGGTCACATAGATGCAGACCAAGCTTTGATGGTCTCACTACATCGGAAGTTAAAGCTCCTGAAAACAACATATATTTCAAGTGCCCAAGCTCAGAGGCAATTTCTCAAGAAGTGTTTAGGCCAGCAGATCTCCATGTTTGTGGAGTGTTTACCATGTCACTTACTTTTGGAAACTGCTCTATCAACTCCAAGGTTGTGAACTCCTGAGCATTTTCCATTCTAAATATATATTCACAGATTTTCTAACTCTTCTCCTCTAATTCTGACTTACTTGGGGCAAAGGGAATGTCAAGTCATTGTTCTGGATGAGAGAGGGAAGATTGTTTTGTAGCACATATTTGCATACACATTGGATTCATTTTCCAATTTTCTGTTTGAAATACTGAATCCCTGACACTAACCCATACCCTACTAAACTCTGACTACTAATCCTAATATAATGGAGAAAAATAACCCAAACAGAATAGAAATACAAGCATTTCAGAAGAAGCATGGTGTATAGTTGGAATTACCTTTTGCATCATATAAGGTAGGAGTTATAAATCTAGTCAATTATTTGTTGAAATAATTTTCCATGTGTTTTTAAAGTTAAGAAAAATGTGAATTCCTGTCTCCCTTTCTCTGTAGCCTATTAAGCAAATGTATTTTTATATGCACAAATAGAATCCTACCTGGTTTCACATATACATTCTTGTGAGGTGGCTGACTTGGCAGATACAAATTGTGAGAAGAGATCACTCCTCCTAAACGCTGTTTTAACTGAAAATTGAACCCATGGGTGAGCTTCCTAGATGAACAACACTATACACATATTCATGTTCAGTAAAATGAATATTTTGGGATATGCGGATGAGTTATTTTTCATGATGAATTTCAATTGGCATATATATTGCTACATTATAATGTGTGTGTTTGTGTGTCTATATATACATTATATTTATATATATATATATATATATATATATATATATATATATATTCTCCAGATTTACCAAAATATGAAATATATGTGTCTTCTTATACACCGCGTGAATTCATTCATATTCATATATGTGGATTTATAATCAAATTTAAAAAGTTTATTCTCAGAAATATACATCCACTGAAATAAATATTTGTTTCCTAGTACTGAAAACTAACTTCAGGGAAGGGTGCTTACAAATCCTAATATTTCTACAGTAACTGACCAAGTTTAACATCAATGCAAGTAGATTCCTATTGGATATGGTGTGTTTATTAAAGTTCATTTTAATCAAACCTGGTACGTTATTATTTCTTCAGTTTATAGACATCATAAATTATATCCTTTCATTCACAAGTTCACAAATTTATAAACATTTGGTTCACTTTCAATCACTTCCTCCTTCAGAACACTTATATTTCTCCATGTTTCTTGACTGGTCTTTTCACTAGACTTCTTTCTAAAGACATTGTTTTCGATTCCATAATCATTTTTGAAGCAAAACTCACACACTATTTATGATAAACGGTAACCCTAATATAACCATTAGATATATAAGTGGTTGGAATGAATGTATGTATATCAATAAATGATTTCCTCTATTTTTTCAGATATCAATACAATCCATTATTTAAATTTGGAACCAGTCATATAATTTATTCACAGTATGGTCTATTAATGCATCATCTCTATATTCATCAACACAGGGTAAGCCGATTAGTATCCCCAGTACTAATTTATATCTTTTCAAAATATTTCCCCCAGAAATGGTGGAAGAAATACTCATGTCACCTGATCTTCATATACATATTAACACAGTAATATTCTGGACACAAAATGCGAAGGTCACCCTTATGATTGTACCAAAGCCTCAATGGAATGTGAACATGGATTACTAAATATATCCATGTCCAGGTTGCCTAATGCTCTCAAATGTCAATCTTATTGGTGACTACAAATTGGTTTCTTCTTAAGATTATGTATTCAACCTCAACCCTGTTGAAAATGTCTAATCCTATCACGTTATACTTTGCCTGATTTCCTAATGTCTCTATTGATGTCTGCTTTCCTACATATTTTCCCCAGTTCATCATTGTGCCTGACTCTTCACATATGGTGTCATTTATATTCACTCTCTAACCAAAACCCTATTGCTAAAGTACATTTGGTCCAAATCCTAGACTCACTCTTCCTTCTAAACCTACTGACTATCTTCCTAATCCTACACACAATCCCTTTTTGACTGGATGATCTCTTCTACATTTAATCATCTGAGGTACAGGGTCTTATGCCATTGTATATCAATTTAACTGAGACCTCGGTGCAAAACATAACTCAAGCTAAGGATCCCAATCAAGGGTCCAAATCCTTCTGGGCTTCAAATATTACCTAGATTTCTGTTTTCATACTTATGTTCTACCTCTATATTCTTATAAATATCGCTGGTTCCCAATACCATTATTCATCCAGCAGAATGATTTCCAACCCAAATCAAACATGCTATTAATCCTAACCATACAATGTTCTTTCAATCTCACTTTACAGAAGAGCAGGGACAAAGTTGGTATTACAATACAGGAAGTTAGGAGATCTTCCAACTGCTGAGTACCTCAAAATCCATGCAGAAATGATCCCTGGAGAAGATGCAGGCAGCTATGAAGGACCTGAGAGAACAAAAGTCATATTCCATGGCAAAAAACATGGTCAGGATGAAAAGATGTGTCTGAGTCAGCCTCTCTATTCTTTATGTAGTGAAGATGGACCAAACCAGGCCTGTGTGGAGAGCTGTTCCCAGGTAACTATGGTTTCTATACCATTCTAACATGAGAAAGTATCACAGGAAGTAGGGCAGCCTCCATGTCAGGAGACAATAGGAAGAAACTGTTAGGACAAAGTGGTGGCCAAGACAGTGACCTCATTCATTTTCTGAAGGTAGTGACCTCACCTCACTTCCTTGGTGATGGAGCTCTCTGAATTTTGTGATCCAGGAAGCAAGGCACCCTGAGCCAGTCCCAGTCCCAGTCACAGTGGGCTCATTTCTTTGGATTTTCCAGGAACCGAGTCAGTCTTTCTTGGTACCTACTGATGTAAGGGTTGCCAAATACCAAGAAAGCTCTGAAGAGGGGTCTTTCCTGAGAGGATAGGAATTGGCTCACCACTGCGTCCTTACAACTTCACAGATTTGACCAAGGAGACCAGATCTGAGACAGAAAGGCCATTTCTGGTGAGCATTGTATGTCCTACCAGTCAGAGGACATTCCAGATAGTCACACACCTACTTGGAAGAAGGAGGTGCATTAGAGGGTGTTGGTTTGTGTTTGTGGTTTTTTCACATGATCTGAGAATAGGTAAAAAAGAAGGTTTGTTTGGTTTGGAGTGGACTGTTTCTAGTAAGTCATTTGACAAGGAGACTGTTTCTGTGTCTGTGTATCCCATTGTGTTTTTCTTTGTAGATATTAGAAAAGAAAATAGCTCATTGGGTGTGTCCTGTCTAGTAGAAAACTTCCCAGTATGCATCCTTCCCAATTAATGAATGGACTGAGGCTTGCCTCATCCATGGGCAACACCTGCTATCTACCTAAGTTCTCATTTTTTTCCTGAATTCTGGCCACTCTCAAGATTAGTATCATGTATTTTTGTACAAGATACGTACCACCTCCAAGCTCTGTGACATGGCCATGTACTGGATAGTTGAAGAGAATGGCGAGCATCTCAGAAAACTCACATATCAGAGTAACCAGGAAAGTCTCCTAGGAGAAACCCTGCTTGGGGGCTTTTGATTACCTATTGTTCTGTTGCTCTGAATGTCAGAAAGGTCTTTGCCTCAGGCCAAACCTTAGTGAAGCCTGAAGAAAAGAGTTTTCAAATGGAAATGAATGGGAATCACCTGTGGCTTTTTACTTTATTGCTTTGGAAAAAGATTTGTCTGAATCAGCCTCTTGGCCCTGTGTGAGCCTGTGGTTTAGATTTTCAGCACCTGATGGGTCTAGAGAAAGATCCCATGTGGGCATTCAAAACCAAAATGGAAAAAAGATCAGTCATTTTGGATGAAGCCTCTCGCCTTCCTCTGTAATATTTCTGACCTCCATCAAGTGAGAATAGGGATCATTTGTGTCAAATGAGTTCTTCAAAGCCCTGCAGAGGCTGGACAATAGGTGCTTGCGTTTTCTCATGACTCCAATTCACACAAAGAATCTATACCCCACAGTCAGTAGGCCTCAAATTTGAGAAGTGGAGCAGTATTAACAGCAGTCCTATATGATAACTTCTGTTTCACAGGAATGTTGTCCAGGCCACCCTGACTTTAGGCAAATGAGGGGCAAGGGAGATTATTTTTGACACTGTCTTGGGCTGTGCCCCTGATGGAAACCTCCAGCTAGAGTTTATGATTAGTGTCTATATAAAAGAAGAAGAGGGCCCTGTGGGAGTGTTTTGGTTTTAATTGTCATCATTTGTGTGGCAATTGGAAGAGATGCCTGGGTCCACCTGGGCTTGAACTCTGTTGTGATTCCCCTTAGAGACTGAGTTGTGGAACTGAACTCAGAGAAGTATTGCCATGAATTGTGTTGGGATTTTTGGAGGCCACGCATGAGATTCGCCATTGGAAACTGAGATCTAGGCCCAGGGTGACTTTCCACAGAGCACTGGGAATCTCAGCCAGGATATCACAAGATTTTATTTTGAAAGATTGTCAGCCATAGTTGAGAGTCAAAACACACATGGAATTCACATTCTAGACCTCAATGGGCCTGGCTTCATGTGACCTTTTGCCCACTCTTTGGGAAGCCTTGCCTGTGAAAGTTCTCCAGAGCTTTCATTGAAATGAGATTCCTCACCTTTTAATGGTTCCTGTATAAATTAAATCCCACAGTGCCTCCAACTTCATTATTGAAAAATATCTAGATAAATACCATGAATTTTTTGAAATTACTATGACCAGGTTGCACTGGAGAACTTCTGAATGTCCTGTTCCTGATCATGATTGTACCAGACAGTGCCTTGATTGACTGGGTTTCATGAAAAAAGTGTAGAACATAGATGCCAGAAAGTTGGAGCCTGCAGACTAGTGGGCCTAGAGCAGAGGAGTGTAGGTGTGTGAAAAAAACATTTGTGGTGGGGCCACGTGGATCTGCCATTGGCTTAGAAAGACTTGTGACTGACATGGTACAGCCAGCAGACCCTTCTATGTAAGGGCATCTTGTTATATGGAGAGGATTCCTGCCAAAGGTCAGAATCAGGTTGCTATTGTCAAGTTGAAAAGCTATGTGGGATTGAAGCCTCACTGGTGCATTTTACTAACCCACCACACGTGAGAGTACATCCTCCAGCACTGTGTCCCAGTAGAACTCCTTGTATTTCGTGAAGCCAATACAAAACTCACAGTGCAGCAGTAAAAAACACCACGAAAGTGGATAATGACCAAATGGCTTTTCAGACAACACAGTTAG
The DNA here is from genome assembly GCF_048772815.1 of Callospermophilus lateralis. Classification (NCBI taxonomy): domain Eukaryota; kingdom Metazoa; phylum Chordata; class Mammalia; order Rodentia; family Sciuridae; genus Callospermophilus; species Callospermophilus lateralis. The sequence continues at coordinate 270,525 of NW_027514462.1, read as the reverse complement.
ATACTTAGACCCCAGTGGCCAAAGTTTACCTACAAAGAGAGAATTCAGCACTGCTGCCTCATGTTCACTAGAAAACAAAAAACCATGTCATCCAGGTCACATAGATGGAGACCCAGAATTGATGGTCTCACTACAAAGGAAGCTAAAACTCCTGACAACAATATATATTTTAACTGCCCGACCTCAGAGGCAGTTTCTCAAAAAGTCATTGGGCCAGCAGAGCTGCATGTTTGTGGAGTGTTTACCCTCTCCCTTTTTGTAACCCGTTCTACCTCCTACAAGTTTGTGAACTCCTGAGCATTTTTCTTTCCACATATGTATTCACAGATTTTCTAACTTTTCTCCACTAATTGTGTCTTATTTGGCGCGAAGGTAATGTCAAAGCATTGTTCTGGATGAGAGTGGGATGATTTTTGTGTAGCACATATTTGCATACACATTAGATTCATTTTCATATTTTCCATTTGAAATACTGAATCCCTGACACTAACCCATACCCTACTAGACTCTGTCTACTAATCCAAATATGATGGAGAAAAAGAAACTTAACAGAATAGAAATACAGGCCTTTCATAGGAGGCATGGTGTATACTTGGACTTGCCTTTGGCTTTTTCAACGGTATGTGTTATAAATATAGTCAACTTTTCATTGTAATACTTCTCCATGAGTTTTTAAAATTAACACATATGTAAATTTCTGTCTCCCTTTCTCTGTAGCCTATTCATCACATGTATTTTTTAATGCATCTTTAGAATTCTACCTGGTATCACATGTACATTCTTGTGAGCTTGATTATTTTGGAAGATACAAATTGTGAGAAGAGATCACTCCCTCTAAATACTGATGGAACTGGAAATTCAACCTATGGGTGAATTTCCTAGATGAACAATATTATGCATAAATAAATGTTCAGTAAAATGAATATTTTTGGATACGTGGATGATATCTATTTTATTATGATTTTCAAATGGCATATATATTGCTACATTTTAATGTCTGTGTATGTGAGTATCTATCTATCTATCTATCTATCTATCTATATAGATATAGATATCTACTCTTTAGATTTTCCAAAATATGAAATATATGTGTCTTATTATACACTTTCTAAATTTACTCATGTGTGTGTATGTGGATTTATAATCAAATTTTCACAAAATAATTCTTAGAAATATTCATCCACCTTAAATACATATTTATTTCCTAGTACTAAAAACTAAATTCAGTGAATGGTGCAAACAAATCGTAATATTTCCACAGTGACTGACCCAGTTTCACATCAATGCAAGTAGACACCTATGGGACCATGATGTGTATTTTGAAGTTCATTTTTATTCAACACTGATACATTACTATTTCTGCAGTTTATAGACATAATAGGATATATTCTTTCATCCACAATTTCACAAATTTATAGGCATTTAGTTCACTTTCAATCACTTCCTACTTCAGAACACATGTATTCCTCCATGTTTCTTGACTGTTCTTTTAATGAGATTCTTTCCAAACACATTATTTTTGATTTCCATAATCATTTTTGAAGCAAAACTCAGACACTCTTCATGATAAACCATAATGCTAATATTACCATTAGATGTATAACTGGTTAGAATGAATTTATGTATATCAATATAAGATTTCCTATATATTTTCAGATATCAATTCAATCCATTATTTAAAGTTTGAACCAGTTATATTATTTATTCACAGTATGGTCTATTAAGGCATCATCTCTATATTCATAGACCGATGGTATACCTATTTGTATCCCAAATACTAATTTATAAGTCTTTAAAATATTGCTTTAAGAATATTGGAAGAAATACTCTAGCCACCTGATATATATATACATTTCATCACAGTAATATTCCTGACACAAAATGCAACGGACACACTTATGATTGTACCAAAGCCTATATTGAAAGTGAGCATGTATTACTAACAACATCCATGTCCTGATTAACTAATGATCTCAAATATCATTCCTATTGGTGAGTACATATTTGTTTCTTCCTAAGATTAAATATTGAAACTGAACCCTGTTAAAAATGTCTCATCCTATCACTCACTTTGTACTTTGCCTGATTTCCTAATGTCTCTATTGATATCTGATTTCCTACACATTTTCCCCAGTTCATCACTGTGACTGACTCTTGAAATATGCTGACATTTACATTCACTCTCTAACAAAACCCCTATATCTAAAGAACTTTTGGTCCAACTCCTAGACTCACTGAAATGGGTTCTTCAAAGCCCTGCAGAGGGTAGCCCATAGGTGCTTGGGTTTTCTCATGACCCCAATTCACATAAAGAATCTATGCCCCACAGAGAGTAGGCCTCAAATTGGAGAAGTAGAGCAGTATTAATGGCAGGCCTATTTGATCACACCTGATTCACAGGAAGGGTTTCCAGGCCACCCTGAATTTAGGCAAATAAGGGGCAAATGAGCTTATTTTGGACACTGTCTTAGGCTGCGCCCCTCATGGAAACCTCCAGCAAGAAGTTATGATGAGAGTTTATATTGAAGAAGATGAGGGCCATGTGGGAGTGTTTTGGTTTAATTGTGGTCATTTGTGTGGTAGTTGGAAGAGATGACTGGGTCCACATGGGCTTGAACTCTGGAGTGATTCCCCTTAGAGACTGAGTTCTGGAAATGAACTCAGAGAAGTATTGACATGAATTGTGTTGGGATTTTAGGAGGCCACACATGAGAGTTGCCCTTGGAGACTGAGATCTAGGCCCAGGATAGCTTTCCAAAGAGCACTGGGAATCTCAGCCAGGATATCACATGACTTTATTCAGAAAGACGTGGCAGCCATTGTTGAGAGTCAAAACACACATGGACCTCAATTGTAGACCTCAATGGGCCTGGCTTAATGTGACCTTTTGGCCACTCTTTGGGAAGCCTTGCCTCTGAGAGTTCTCCTGTGCTTTAATTGAAATAATCTTCCTCACCATTTCATGGTTCCTGAATAAATTGAAAGCCACAGTGCCTCCAAATTCATCCTTGAAAATTGGCTATATAAATACCATGAATTTTTTAAATTCCCATGAACAGGTGGCACTGGAGAACATTTGGATATCTGTTGCTGATCACGAGTGTACCAGACATTGCATTGATTGACTGGGTTTCATGAAAATGGTGAGAACAGAGATGACAGAAAGTTGGAGCCTGCTGACTAGTGGGCCCAGAGCAGTGGTGGGCAGGTGTATGATAAAACATCTGTCGTGGGGACACGTGGTTCTGCCATTGGTTTCCGAATGATTTGTGACTGACATGGTGCAGCCAGCAGAACCTTACAAGTAAAGGGACCTTGTTATATGGAGAGGTTTCAGGGCAATGTTCAGAATCAGGTTGCTATGGACATGGGTGCAAGCTTTTTGGGATAGAAGCCTGGTTGGTGCATTCTCCTGCAGACCCTCATCCACTACACGTGAGAGTACTCCCTCTAGCACTGTGTCCCAGTTTTTCTCCTTGTATTACGTGAAGCCAATACCAAACTCCCAGTGCAGCAGTAAGAAACACCACGAAAAGTGGAGTATGACCAAATGGCTTCACAGATCACATGGTTAGACACTTAGACCCCAGTGTCCTCAGTTTACTAACAAAGGGAAAATTCAGAACTTCTGCCTCATGTTCAATAGCATATAAGGAACCATGTCATCCAGGTCACATAGATGCCGACCCAGGTTTGATGGTCTCAATACAAAGGAAGCTAAAGCTCCTGACAACAACAAATTTTTCAAGGGCCCAAACTCAGAGGCAGTTTCTCAACAACTCATTAGGCCACCAGAGTTCCATGTTTGTGGAGTGTTTACCCTGTACCTTACTTTTGGAAATTCCACTACCACCTCCAAGGTTGTGAACTCCTGAGCATTTTCTTTTCCAGATATATATTCACAGACTTTCAAACTCTTCTCCACTAATTGTGTATTACTTGTGGCGAAGGAAATATCAAGGCATTGTTTTGGAGGACAGTGGGAAGATTTTTGTCTAGCAAATATTTGCATACACATTAGATTCATTTTCCTATTTTCCATTAGAAATACTGAATCCCTGTCACTAACCCATACCCTACTAGACTCTGACTACTAATCTTAATATGATGTAGAAAAAGAAACCTAACAGAATAGAAATACAGGCCGTTCATAGGAGGCATGGTGTATACTAGGACTTGCCTTCTGCTTTATCAAGTGAATGTGTTATAAATCTAGTCAACTTTTCATTGTAATACTTCTCCATGAGTTTTTAAAGTTAACACATATGTACATTTCTGTCTCCCTTTCTCTGTACCCTATTCATCTCATGAAATTTATTATGCATATTTAGTATCCTACCTGGTATCACACGTACATTCTTGTGAGCTTGCTGTTTTAGGAAGATACAAATTGTGAGAAGAGATCACTCCCCCTAAATACTGATGGAACTGAAAATTCAACATATGGGTGAATTTCCTAGATGAACAGCATTATACATAAATCCATGCTCAGTAAAAAGAATAGTTTTGGATATGAGGATGATATATATTTCATGATGAATTTTGATTGGCATACATATTACTACATTTTAATGTCTGTGTTTGTATCTTTATATATATATATTTTTTTTTCCTCCAGATTATTCAAAATATGAAATATATGTGTCTTATTTTACACTCACTAATTTAACTCATGTTCCTATATGTGGATTTATAATCAAATTTTCACAAAATTATTCTCAGAAATATTCATCCACATGAAATACATATTTATTTCCCAGTACTGAAAACTAACTTCGGTGAAAGGTGCTTACAAATCCTAATATTTGTACAGTAACTGACCCAGTTTAACATCAATGCAAGTAAAATCCTATGGGACATGATGTGTATTTTGAAGTTCATTTTTATTCAACACTGGTACATTACTATTTCTTCAGTTTATGGACATTATAAGATAATACTTTTCATCCACAAGTTAACAAATCTGTACTCATTTGGTTCACTTGCAATTACTTCCTGCTTCAGAATATATGTATTCCTCCATGTTTCTTGACTGTACTTTTCATGAGATTATTTCCAAACACATTATTTTCGATTTCCATAATCATTTTTGAAGCAAAACTCCCACACTCTTCATGATAAACCATAATGCTAAAATTACCATTAGATGTATAACTGGTTAGAATGAACTTATGTATATCAATATAAGATTTCCTATATATTTTCAGATATCAATTCAATCCATTATTTAAAGTTTGATCAAGTTATATTATTTATTTACAGTATGGTCTATTAAGGCATCATCTTTATAATCATAGGCACAGGGTACACGTACTTGTGTCCCCAATACTAATTTATAAGTCTTAAAATGTTGCTTTCAGAAATGTTTGAAGAAATACTGTAGTCACCTGATATACATTTACATTTCATCACAGTAATATTCCTGACAAAAAATGCAACGGACACCCTTATGATTGTACCAAAGCCTAAATTTAATGTGAGCATGTATTACTAACAACATCCATGTCCTGATTAACTAATGATCTCAAATATCATTCCTATTGGTGACTACATATTTGTTTCTTCCTAAGATTATATATTCAAACTCAACCCTGTTAAAAACGTCTTATCCTATTACTCACTTTGTACTTTCCCTGATTTCCTAATGTCTCTATTGATATCTGCTTTCCTACACATTTTCCCCAGTTCATCACTGTGACTGACTCTTCACATATGCTGACATTTGCATTCACTCTCTAACCAAAACCCTATATCTAAATAACTTTTGGAACTATCCCTTTTTGTCTGGAGGATCTCTTCCTCATTCAGTCATCCAAGGTACAAGGTCCTATGCCATTGTATAACGATTTATTTGAGACAACTTTGCGGAAATAATTCAAAGCTAAGTATCCCAATCAAGGGCCCAGTGTTCATCTGGGTTTCAAATCTTTCCTAGATTTCTGTATTCATACTTATATTACACCTATATATGCTTGTAAATATCGGAGGTCCCCAATACCATTATTCATCTCGCAGAATGATTCCTAACCCAAATTGAACATGTTATTAACCCTAACCATGCACTGTTCCCTCAATTTAACTTTACAAAGACCAGGGACAGAGTTGGTGTTATAATACAGGTAGGTAGGGGATCTTCCAGCTGTTGAGAACCTCAAGTTCCATGCAGAAATAAACCCTGAAGAAGATGTAGGCAGCTATGAAGGACCTGAGAGAGCAACAGTAATCTTCCTTGGTAAAATACCTGGTCAGGATGAAGCGATGTGTCTGAATAAGCCTCTCTTTTCTTAAAGTAGAGAAGATGGACCAAACCAGGTCTGTGTGGAGAGCTGTTAACATGTGCCTATGGTTGATATACCATTCTATCTTGTGAATGTGACACAGGAAGTAGGGGAAGCCTCTCTCTCGTGGGACCCTTGGAAGCAAATGTTAGGATAAAGTGGTTACCAAGGTAGTGACCTCATTCAGTTCCTGAAGGAAGTGACCTACCTCACTTCCTTGGTGATGGAACTCTCTGAACTTGGGATCCAGGAAGCCAGGCACTCAGAGCCAGTCCCAGTCCCAGTCCCAGTGGGTTCACTTGTTTGGATTTACCAAGGACAGAGTCAGTCTTTTTGGTACATACTGATGTGTGGATGGCTAAATGCCAGGAAAGCTCTGAAGAGGGGCCTTTCCTGAGAAAGCAGGTAGTGACTCACTGATTGATGCTGAAAACTTTACAGAGTTGGTAAAGGAGACCTGATCTGAGACAGGATAGTCCATTTCGAGGGAGCAGAGTAAGGCCCATCAGTCTGAGGACACTCTGGATAGTCACAGACCTACTTGGGGGAAGGAGGTGCCTTTGTGGGTGTGGGTGTGAATTTGTGTTTTTTTATCATGTTCTGAGAATAGGTAGGAAAGGCAGTATGTTTGGTTTGGAGTGGACTGTTTTTAGTAAGTCATTTGACAAGGCGAGTGTTTTTAGGTCTGTGTATCCCACTGTTTTCGTGGTTGTAGACAACACCTACTTCTTTCCTTAGTTCCTGTTTTCTTCCTGAATTCTGGCCACTCTCCAGAATAGGCTCATGTTTTTTTGTTCAAGATATGGACCTCCGTCGAGTTCTGTGACATGGACATGTACTGGATAGATGAAGGGAATTGGGAGCATCTCTGAAAACTCGGATATCAGTGTGACCAGTAAAGTCTCAGTAGAGAAACCCTGCTTTGTGCCTTTTGCTTACCTACTGTTCTGTTGACCTGAATGTCAGGAAGGTCTTTTCCTCAGGCCACCAGTTTGTGAAGCCTGAAGAAAAGTGCTTTCAATTGGAAATGAATGAGCATCACCTGTGGCTCTTTGCTTAATTGCTTTGGAAAGGGATGTGTCTGAATCATCCTTTCGGCTCTGAGAGAGGCTGTGGCTTTGATTATCAGCACCTGATGGATCTAAAGAAAGATCCCATGTGTGCATCCAAAACCAAAATGGCAAAAAGATCAGTCATTTTGGATGAAGTCTCTTGCTTCCTCTGTTAGGTTCCTGACCTCCATTAAGTAAGTATAGGGATCCTTTGAGACAAATGAGTTCTTCAAAGCCCTGCAGCAGTGCTTGGGTTCTCACATGACTCCAAATCACATAAAGAATCTATACCTCACAGTCAGTAGGCTTCAAAATGAAGAAACAGAGCAGTATTACTGGCAGGCCTATTTGATCAATCCTGGTTTACAGGAAGGGTGTCCAGGAAACCCTGACTTTAGGAAAATGAGGGGAAAGGGAACTTATTTTGGACACTGTCTTGGGCTGCGCCCCTTATGGAAACCTCCAGCCAGAGGTTATGATGAATGTCTACATGGAAGAATATGAGGGCCATGTGGGAGTATTTTGGTTTTAATTGAACATATTGTTAACCCTAACCATACACTGTTCCCTCAATCTAAGTGTTCAGAAAAGCAGGGAAAGATTTGGTCTTACAATACAGGAATGCAGGGGATCTTCCACCTGCTGAAAACTTCAAAGTTCCATGCAGAAATGAACCCTGGAGAAGATGTAGGCAGCTATGAAGGATCTGAGAGAGCAAAAGGCATCTTCCATGGCAAACAGCCTGGTCAGGATGAAGGGTTGTGTCTGAATCAGATTCTCTCTTCTTAATGTAGAGGAGAGGCCTGTGTGGAGAGCTGTTCAGAGGTGACTATTGTTTCTTTACCATTCTAACTTGTGAAAGTGTCACAGGAAGTAGGGACATCCTCCATGTTATGAGACCTTAGGAAGCAAATGTTAGGACAAGTTGGTTGCCAAGGCAGTGACCTCACTCAGTTACTAAAGGAAGTAACCTCACCTCACATCCTTGTTGATGGAACTCTCCAAATTTGGGTTCCAGGAATCTAGGCACCCAGGCCCAGTCCCAGCACCAGTTCCAGTGTTCTTACTTGTTTGGATTTTCCAAGGACAGAGTCAGTCTTTTGTGGTACCTACTTATGTGAGAATGGCCAAATTCCAGAAAAATTCTGAAGAGGGGCCCTTCCGGAGAAAACAGATAGAGGCTCACTGCTGGCTCCTGACAACTTCACAGAGTTGACCAAGGAGTCCAGATCTGAGACAGGACAGACCATTTCTGGGGAACATAGTATGGCCCTCCAGTCAGAGGACACTCTGGATAGTTCCAGACCCACTTGGGGGAAGGAGGTGCCTTTGTGGTTGTGGGTGTGGGTTTGTGGTTTTTTCTTTTGTTCTGAGAATAGTTAGGAAAGGGGGTGTGTTTGGTTTGGAGTGGACTGTTTCTAGTTAGTCCTTTGACAAGGCGAGTGTTTTTAGGTCTGTGTATCCCACTGTTTTCGTGGTTGTAGACATTAGAAAAGATAATGCCTCAATGGGTGTATCCTCTCAAGGAGAAAACTTCCCAGCATTCATCCGGCACAATTTATAAATGGAGTGTGGCTTGCCTTATCAATGGGCAACACCAACTATCTTCCTACGTTCCTGTTTTCTTCCTGAATTCTGGCCACTCTCCAGAATAGGCTCATGATTTTGTGTCAAATATATGTACCACTTCCAAGCTCTGTGACATGGCCATGTACTGGTAGCTGAAGGGAATGGCAAGCATCTCAGAAAACTCAGATATCAGTGTAGCCAGTAAAGTCTCAGTGGAGAAACCCTGCTTTGGGCCTTTTGATTACCTATTGTTATGTTGCCCTGAATATCAGGAAAGTCTTTGTCTCAGGCCACCCCTTTGTGAAGCCTGAAGAAAACAGTATTCACATGGAAATGAATGGGCATTACCTTTGAGTTTACAATAAAACCTTCACAGATTTGGCTCTCATTAAGTTAAAAATACTTTTAGATTGTATCTCAGTGTAAAAAGTAACATGGAACTGTACATATCTTATTGATAACAAGTCCAATTATAGAACACAAATGATATACATAAATCTCCAACACTCCAACATGTTTTTCTTTTAAGCCTAGAATTACCATACAACCTTAGAACACCAGCTTGATACAATGGTCTTTGCAAGCTTCTACCTTACAGACTTGTATACCTGGAAGATATGAACACATTAACACCACAATTACATTGATGTTTTTGTATTAAACAAGTTTAGATTTTAAAGAAATAACATGGCACAATTTTATAAAAACAGTACTTGTTTTACCAGCTGTTTAATTTTTTAAGATTACTTGCTCAAAACTTACACATATAACCAAGTTACACACACCTTTTTTTATTATTTACTTAAACCCTTTTAATTACTTAATCATATAGACTCTCTTATCCAGAAACACGTTTTTCCTCTATTATATCTATATCTAGAACCTTTTAGTTTCTCTTTTCCATCTACTAACCTCTTTCTGTTCACATTTCAATACAATGCTTTTCAATTTCTGAATTTAAGCAGATTATTTTATAGACATCTACATTTTATTAGGGCCTTTTTGAAAACCTAGAAAACTTATTGGCCTAATTTTAAAGACATCTTTATTTTTATCTGTTTACCCAATTTGAATTAAAACATATGAATCACGTGAATTAAAGACATTTGGATACATTTTTAAATTTTTCATGAGCGCTCCTCATCTGTCAATTGTCATATCCCTGCATGATATATGGACATACACACATACAGACATACCAACATACAACACGTAACACAAATGTAACACATAACACAATAGTAAAGGCCTTGTAGCTTTTTTCAGGTGAAATCTCCATTGCAATGCTGAAAACTCCAGAGTCGATCAAAAATAGAACTGATCAGAAAACATTAACCCATCAGCAGAATCAAGATCATGAGCTCAAAAAAAAAATTACAGAATCTAAGAAAAGCAAGAGTCCTAAAAATGATGACTGGCCAGTAATTAGTAAATACCATATTATATACTTTTTTGGTTAGGTCTAGTTTGAGTTCAGGTAAAAAGACACATTTACTCTTTTTATCTGTCTCCTGCTGAGTGCTGCAGGCTTCTTTTATTTGCATATCAAAGTAAGTCCTGGCTGAGGTCTGGAAAACTGGAAAGACTGGAATTCTGAGAAGAAACCTCACGCCTAAGGCATTTATCTATAAGTCATAATTTCCAGGTTTGGATGTTGAAAATTTTGATGCAAGTTTAAGATGTAATTCTCAAAATTTTATTTCTTTAGATTTTTCTACACTAGAAAAACTTGCTCACACAAAACTGAAAATAGGATCATTTTTTGATAATATTAATGCCACCATCAGAAGAAGTTTCTATAGGATCATTAAGCCCCTTTCTTTGTTATGAAGTTTCTAATAGTATTAAGTTAAATTAAATTGGCTGAAAAATTTTTAAAAAGAACCACATGCTACCATGTGTATCCGAAATTAAGCTTTAAAAATTTCCAAGACTGTTGCTAATTAATGTCATTTCAATAAGCCAGACCAACGTTTTAATTTAGTACCATTTTTTAAAATCTTACACACTGATGGGAATAGATACCATATCATAATTTATTATCTCTTCCCAAGTTAATGCACTGATATAACTAGTGAAATTTTTTCAGGCTGTCTAGTTCAAAATTAAAACTCTTTATTTTTTTTTTACCCTAAGTATTTAAGTTTCCTAGCATGAACTACCTGAAATCAAACTAAACAATTGTTTAAACCCAACTTTTAACTGTAAGATAGTGCAATGCTTTAGAAACCCATTTAGATACCAGATGGTTAAAATAAAAAAAATCATTTCTAGATACACATTCACCCTAGATCATCCCCAAGAAACAATCTATAATATGAACATATTAATGCATTCATTGTCCCTTTTGTTAAGTAAACAGAGGTGGAGAAATCCTTAAAGTGCACGTAAGGAATAAGGGAGTTCCCCACAGCAAAATGGATCTGGCAGCTGCTGGGAGTCCCTTAGCCTCACCATTTACTTACAGGATTAGTTCCTCTGGTTTGCTTTGACCCCAGGCACCAGGCATCTTCTATGTCTCCCAACTTTGCAGTAGTCAGCTCCCAAAAATTTCATTCTCTGCTTCAGTTGTTTTGAGTGCTAGGCTTCCCCAAGAGGGCAGAGTGGGGTTTATTTAAAGTCCCCTCTGGGGTGTCAAAATTTATGACTGAAGGCTTGGTTCCCATCCCAAAGCCAATTAATGCCAATTTAATAATGAGAACAGGGTTTTGAGAAAAGTTTAAGTGAGATATCAAAGTTCTTAGACCCCAGACATTTCCCTCTGCAGTGGGCATGCTCAATCCAACTACGGGAAGAAAAGAAATCACTGCTTCCGTAATGTTGCTTAACAAAGGGGAGTAAAGTTTATCAAAGTTCTTTAAAGCACAGCTAAGAGAGGTGAAAAGGTGAGAACAGAAAAACTGGCGGTTCTATTGACTTTTGGTCCCTCACAGGAGAAGCATTAGTTTAAAATTTAGCTAAAGTAACTTCCACATATGTAATGCAGGTTGGAACTCGGGACTCTGCATCGGACCAAACAATGCCATCACATTTAACAGAAACACAGATAAAATGACACACAAAGACCATCATGCAGCTCCCGTTTATTCACAACCCCAAGATCTACAATCTTGTGACTCAGAGAGAATGGAGGGAAGAGGGGGAGGAGTAGAAGGTTTGAGTGATAGGATCCTGGGTGAAGGGGTCGGATTGGAGGCAGGGACCAGGAATGGCTTCAAGGAAAGAGGCATGGAATGGCTTTGTCCCATAATGAGAGTTTCTCAAACAGAGACAAGGACAATACAAACGTGACACAAACATGTACACACAGTTAACATTTAACACGAGTTCAGAAGTAATGATTAGAACCTAGTAACTGTCAAAACCTGATGGGTTAGACCACAAAGACAGACAGTGAATTCAACCTGAGAGAAAAAAGTAGTCATCAAGATATGATGGGTTGCCAGCAGAGTCACCTAATGTGGGCTCATTCGTCCCTCCTCACCTAATGAGAGCACATCCGTCACTCCCCGAGTCCTCCAAGGCATCCCTTGCAAGGACATGGCCTGTGGCTTTAGGACACGTTTGTCCACCACTGACAGGGGGAACTTACATTCTCCGCTGGAAGCCACTCTGCCAACCCAAACCAAAAACGGAAAAATGGAACCTGAACAAAAAGCTCTGAGTTATCACAAGGAAAAATGAAAAGAAGCGCCTTACTGACCTCCAGAGGGGTCTGTTGGTGTGTCCTTGTCCTATGCTGCGTGATTCCTGGCCAACGCACCAAATGTAAGGGTCCGGTGAACGTCGGAGGAAGAGACCACCAAGAGAACGCGGCTCATGCAACAGAAAAAGGCGTTCATTGAGGATCCAATCCAGCATGCTGGGGCTACGTGCTCACTCAAGAAGGGAGAGCAGCCCAGAGCCCCGAGCAGGGGTTGAGCAGTGCTTAAGCACACTTTTTGGGGAGGGCGGGACTTTACATATATCACAGTCTCCTTTAAGAAATCAACATACACCGCAGAAAAATCAAACAACAATTCCTAAACATGATTAGTTCATTCATTGGCAGGAACAGGTCAGGCGGGAGTGATAGGTGAGTTCTAAAGCGAGGTACACATTCAAACAGATTGGTTTAGGCCTTGCGATGCCTATGTGCCAGGCCACACAGGGTCCTAGGTTATTAAACAACCAGGCGGTCAGGGGGAATATTTACTGGGCAGTCCGGAATTGTACTACAAGCTACAGGAATTTCAGGTTTTGCATGTAGCATAGGAACTTAACAATACCTGGTCCTTTACATTTTAACTCAGGCCTTGCAGCTTAGAAACTTTACAAAACCCGGTCTTTTACACTTCAACTTTTACACTTTAATTTCAATTTATTTTACCCTTTCAGATCACTCCTGGTGCACAAGAAGGGTGTCCAAGCCACCCTGAATTTAGGCAAATGAGTGGCAAGGGAGCTTATTTGGGACACTGTCTTGGGGTGTGCCCCTCATGGAAACCTCCAGCCAGATGTTATGATGAGTGCCTTTATAGAAGAAGAGGAGGGCCATGTGAGAGTGTTTTGGTATTAATTGTGGTCATTTGTGTGACGGTTGGAAGAGATGACTGGGTCCACCTGGGCTTGAATTCTTGCGTGATTCCCCTTAGAGACTGACTTCTGGAACTGAACTCAAAGAAGTATTGCCATGAATTGTGGTGATATTTTAAGAGGTCAAGCATGAGAGTCGCCCTTGGAAACTAAGACCAAGGCCGAGGGTGGCTTTCCACAGAGCACTGGGAATTTCAGCAAAGATATCCCATGATTTTATTCTTAAAGACTTGGTAGCCATAGTTGAGAGTCAAAACACACATGGACCTCACATTGTAGACCTCAATGGGCCTGGCTATATCTAACCTTTTGGTCACTCTTTGGGAAGCCTTGCCTATGAGAGTTCTCCAGAGTTTCATTGAAATGAGCTTCCTCAACATTTAATGGTTCTTGAAACCCACAGTGCATACAAACACAATAGAAATACAAGCAGTTCAGAAGAGGCATGGTGTATAGTTGGACTTGCCTTTTGCATTATGTAGGGTAGGTGTTATAAATCTAGTTAATTTTTAATTGAAATAGTTCTCCTTGTGTTTTTAAAGTTAATAAATATGTGAATTCCTGTATCCTTTTCTCTGTAGCCTATTCATCACATGTATTTTTATATAAACATATTGAATCCTACCTGGTATCACATATACATTCTTGTGAGGTGGCTGACATGGCAGATACAAATTATGACAAGAGATCACTCCTCCTAAACGCTATTGGATCATAAAATTCAGCCTAAGGGTAACCTTTCTAGTTGAACAACATTATTCATAAATCCATGTTCAGTAAAATTAATATTTTTGGATCTGTGGACGATATATATTTCATCATGAATTTCAATTGGCATATATATTGCCACTTTATAATGTCTGTGTGTGTTTTGCTCTTTGCTTAATTGCTTTGGAAAGAGATGTGTCTGAATCAGCCTCTTGGCCCTGTGTGAGGCTGTGGCTTAGATTCTCAGCACCTGATGGATCTAAAGAAAGATCCCATGGGTGCATCCAAAACCAAAATGGCCAAAAGAGCAGTTATTGTGGATGAAGACTCTCACCTTCCTCTCTAATGGCCCTGACATCCATCAAGTGAAAATAGGGATCCTTTGGGTCAAATGAGTTCTTTAAAGCCCTGCAGAGTTTAGCCCATAGGTGCTTGGGTTTTCACATGAATCCAATTTACATAAAGAATCTAAACCCCACAGTCATTTGGCCTCAAATTGAAGAAGATAAGGGGCATGTGGGAGCATTTTGTTTTGAATTGTGGTAATTTGTTTGGCGCTTGGAACAGATGACTGGGTCCACCTGGGCTTGAACTCTGGTATGATTCTCCTTAGAGACTGAATTCTGGAAGTGACATCAGAGAAGTATTGTCATGAATTGTGTTTGGATTTTACTAGGCCATGCAACCTAGATCTCAGCTATTAATTGTGGTGCAGGGAGATCTAGGTGCAGGGTGGCTTTGCCCAGAGCACTGGGAATCTCAGCCTGGATATCACATGATTTTATTCTGAAATTCTTTAAAGCCACAGTTGAGAGTCAAAACACACATGGACCTCACATTGTAGACCTCAATGGGCCTGACTTCATGTGACCTTTTGGCCACTCTTTGGGAAGACTTGCCTGTGAGTGTTCTCAAGATCTTTCATTGAAATGAGCTTCTTCAACATTTAATGGTTCCTGAATGAATTGAAATCCACAGAGCCTCCAACTTTATCCTCAAAAAATGGCTTGATAAATACCATGAGACTTTTGAAATTCCCATAACCAGGTGGCACTGGAAAACTTTTGGATGTCCTGTTGCTGATCATGAGTGTATCTCACAGTGCCTTGACTGACTGGGTTTCATGAAAATTGTGTAGAACAGTGATGCCAGTATGTTGGAGCCTGTTCATTAGTGGGACTAGAGCATAGGTGTGAAGGTGTGTGATAAAACATGTGTGTTGGGGCATGTGGATCTGCCATTGGCTTCCAATTGCCTTGTGACTGACAGGGTACAGCCAGCAGACCCTTATATGTAAAGGCATCTTGTTATATGGATAGGTTTCTGGGCAATGTTCAGAATCAGGTTGCTATGGACAAAGGGGCAACCTATGTGGGACAGAATCCTGGTTGGTGCATTCTCATGCAGACTGTGTCCCTCCACACGTGACAGAACTCCCTCCAGCACTGTGTCCCAGTTGAACTCCTTGTATTTCATGAAGCAAATACCAAACTCCCAGTGCACCAAGGAGTAACACCACGGAAATTGGAGCATGACCAAATGGCTTCACAGTCAACCCAGGGAGACCCCAGTGGCCATAGTTTACACCCCAGTGGCCATAGTTTAACTACAAAAAGAGTATTCAGCACTGCTGCCTCATTTTCATTGGAAAATTAGAAACAATGTCCTTCAGGTCACATATTTGCACACCCAGATTTGATGGTCACACAACAAAGGAAGCTAAAGCTCCTGACAACAACATGTATTTTAAGAGCCCAACCTCAGAGAGTTTCTCAAGAAGTCTTTACACAAGCAGAGCTCAATGTTTGTGGAGTGTTTACCCTGTCCCTTACTTTTGGAAACTCCTCTACCACCTACAAGTTTGTGAACTCCTGAGCATTTTTTATTCCTGATATGTATTTACAGATTTTCTAACTTTTCTCCTCTAATTGTATCTTACTTGGAACTAAGGTAATGTCAAGGCAATCTTCTGGATGAGAGTGTGAACATTTTTGTGTAGCACATATTTGCATACCAATTAGAGTCATTTTCCATATTTCCATTCGAAATACTGAATCCTTGACACTAACGCATACCCTAATAGACTCTGACTACTACTCCTAATATGATGGAGAAAAATAACACAAACAGAATAGGAATACAAGCAGTTCAGAGGAATCATAGTGTATAGTTGGACTTGTTTTTTGCATGATTAATTGTAGGTGTTATAAATCTAGTCAATTTTTAATTGAAATAGTTCTCCATGTGTTTTTAATGTTAACAAATATGTGAATACCTATCTCCCTTTCTCTGTAGCCTATTCAGCACATGTATTTTTAAATGCACATATAGAACACTACCTTGTATCACACCTACATTTTGTGAGGTGGCTAATTTGGCAAATACAATTTGTGAGAAGTGATCACTCCTGTTAAACTCTGTTGGAACTGAAAATTTAACCTAGGGGTGTGTTTCCTAGAAGAACAACATTATACATAAATACATGTTCTAAAAGAAATAATTTTGCATCTGTGGAGGATATATATTTCATGATAAATTTGATTGCTAATTTATTGTCTGTGTGTGTTTTTTTGTATATATATATATATATATATATATATATATATATATATATATATACACTCTCCAGATTTTTCAAAATATGAAATATATGTGTCTTATATACACTCTCTAAATTCATTCATGTTCATGTATATGGATTTATAATCAACTTTTCACAAGATCATTCTCAGAAATATTCATCCACCTGAAATACATATTGTTTCCAGTACTGAAAACTAACTTCAGTTAATGTTGCATACAAATACTAATAATTCTACAGTAACTGACCCAGTTTAACATCAATGCAAGTACATTCCTATGTGACATGATGTGTATTTTGAAATTCATTTTAATTCAACACTGGTACATTACTATTTCTTCAATTTATGCACATCATAGGATATATATTTCATCCACAAGTTAGCAGACTTATAGGCATTTGTTTCACTTTCAATCACTTCCTGCTTCAGAACACATGGATTCTTCCAGGTTTCTTGACTGGTCTTATAATGAGACTTCTTTCGAAATATATTATTTTTGATTTTTTTTATCACTTTTGAAGCAAAACTGACACTCACTTCATGATAAACCATAACTATAATATCACCACTAGATGTATAACTGGTTGGAATGAATGATTTTATAACAATATAGTATTTTTTATATATTCTCTTATATCAGTTTATTCCATTATTTAAAGTGGAACCAGTTATATTATTTATTCACTATATTGTCTATTCATGCATTATCTCTATATTCATAGACACAGGGTACACCTCTTAGTACCCCCAATACTAATTTATTAGTCTTCTAAATATTGCTCCCAGAAATGGTGGAAGAAATACTCATGTCACCTGATCTACATATGCATGTTATCATAGTAATATTCTGGACACAAAATGCAAAAGTCACACGTATGATTGTACCAAAGCCTAAATGGAAACTGAACATGGATTACTAAAAACATCCATATCCAGGTTGCCTAATGCTCTCAAATGTCAATCCTATTGGTGACCACATTTTTGTTTCTTCCTAAGATTATATATTCAACCTCAAAACTATTGGAAATGTCTAGTTTTTTCACTCACTTTATACTTTGCCTGATTTCCTAATGTCTCTATTGATATCTACTTTCCTACATATTTTTTCCAGTGCAACATTGTGACTGACCCTTCACATGTGCTGACATTGACATTCACTCTCTAACCGAAACCCTATTGCTAATGAACTTTGGTCCAAATCCTATACTCTATCTTCTTCCGAAACATACTGACTATCTTCCTGATCCTATCGACTATCCTTTTTGAGTGGATGTACTCTACTACATTCAATCATCTGAGGTACAAGGTCCTATGCCATTGTATATCGATTTTTCTGAAACATGTATGCAGAACATAATTCAAAGCTACGTGTCCCAATCTATTGCCAAATGCACTTCTGAGCTTCAAATCTTACCTAGATTTCTGTTTTCATACTTATATTTAACCACTATATTTCTATATATTGCAGGTTCCCAATAACCTTATTCATCCTGCAGAATGATTCCTAACCCAAATCGAACGTGTTATTAACCCTAACCATACACTGTTGCCTCAATATAACATTACAAAAGAGCAGGGACAGGGCTATTCTTTCAATTAGGGATGTAGGTTATCTTCCAACTGCTGAGAACCTCAAAGTTCGATGCAGAAATGATCCCTGGAGAAGATGTAGGAAGCTATGAAGGACCTGCATGAGCAAAAGCCATCTTCCATGGCAAACAACCTGGACAGGATGAAGGGATGTGTATGCATCAGACTCTCTCTTCTTAATGTAGAGAAGATGAACCTAACCAGGCCTGCGTGTAGAGCTGTTCCATGGTGTCTATTTTGATATACCATTCTAACTAGTCAAATTGTCACAGGAAGTAGGGGCACCCTCCAACTCATGGAACCATCGGAAGCAAGTCTTAGGACAAAGTTGTTGCCAAGGCAGTGACCTCATTCAGTTGCAAAGAAAGTGACATACCTCATTTCCTTGGTGATGGAACTCTCTGAAATTGGGATGCAAGAAGCCAGGCACCAAGAGCCATTCCCAGTCCCAGTCCCAGTGGGCTCACTTGTTTGGATTTACCAAGTACAGAGTCAGGCCTTCTTGGTACCTACTGATGTGAGGATGGCCAAATGCCAGTAGAGCTCTGAAGAGGGGCCTTTCTTGAGACAGCAGGTTGTGGCTAACAGCAGGCTCCTCGCAGAATAACAGAGTTGGCCAAGGAGACAAGATCTGAGACCAGACAGGCCATTTCGAGTGGAACATAGTATGGCCCACCAGTCAGAGGACACTCCAGATAGTTAAAGACCTATTTTTGGGAAGGAGGTGCCTTTTTGGTTGTGGGTGTGAGTTTGCGGTTTTGTTTCATGTTCTGAGAATAGGTAGGAAAGGTGGTTGGTTTGGTTTGGAGTCGACTGTTTCTAGTAAGTCTATAGACAAGGCGAGTGTTTCTATGTCTGTGTAGCCACTGTGTCCGTGGTTTTAGACATTAGAAACGAGAATGCATCAATGGAGGTGTCCTGTCTAGTAGAAAGCTTCACAGCATTCATCCTGCACAATTGATTAATGGACTGTTGCTTGCCTTATGGATGGGAAACACCTACTAACTTCCTAAGTTGCTGTTTTCTTCCTGAATTCTGGCTACTCTCCAGAATAGTATCATGGTTTATTGTCCAAGATATGTACCACCTCCAAACTCTGTGACATGGCCATGTCCTTGATAGCTGAAGGGAATGGGAACATCTCAGAAAACTCAGATATCAGTGTGACCAGTAAAGTCTCAGTGGAGAAACCCTGCTTGGCTCCATTTGCTTATCTATGTTTCTGTTGCCTTGAATGTCAGGAAGGTCTTTGCCTCAGGCCACCCCTTTGTGAAGCGTGAAGAAACAGTTTTCAAATGGAAATGAATGGGCATCACCTGTGGCTCTTTGCTTAATTGCTCTGGAAAGGGATGTGTCTTAGTCAGACACTAGGCCCTGTTTGAGGCTGTGGCTAAGATTCTCAGCTCCTGAGAGATCTAAAGAAGATCCCATGTGTGCATCCAAAACCAAAATGGCAAAAAATCTGTCATTGTGGATGAAGTGTCTTGCCTTCTTCTGTTTGGTTCCTGACCTCCATCAAGTGAGAATAGGGATCCTTTGGATCAAATGAGTTCTTCAAAGTCCTGCAGAACTGCTTGGGTTGTCTCATGATGCCAAATCACATAAAGAATCTATACCTGACAGTAAGTAGGCCTCAAATTGGAGAAGCAGAGCAGTATTTATGGCAGGCCGAGAGCAGTTGTGTGCAGGTGTGTGACAATACATCTGTGGTGGGGTCATGTGGATCTTACATTGGCTTCCAAATGGCTTGTGACTGACATGGTGCAGCTAGCAGAACTTTGTATGTAAAGGCATCATGTTACATGGAGAGTTTTCAGGGCAATGTTCAGAATCAAGTTCCTATGGTAAAGGGGGCAAGCAATGGGGGATAGAAGCCTGGTTGGTGCATTCTCCTGCAGACCCTGACACACCATACGTTACAGGACTCCCTCCAGCATTGTGTCCCAGTTTAACTCCTTGTATGTCATGAACCAAATACAAAACACCCACTGCAGCAGCAAGAAACACCATGAAAAGTGGAGGATGACCAAATGATTTCAAAGTCCAGACGGGGAGACACTTATCCCCCATTGGCCACAGTTTAGTTACAAAGAGTGAATTCAGCACTGCTGCCTCATGTTCATTGGACAATAAGAATTCATGTCCTCCAGGTCACAAAAATGCAGACCCAAGTTTGATGGTCTCACTACAAAGGAAGCTAAAGCTTCTGAAAACAACATATATTTCAAGTACCCAACCTCATTGTCAGTATCTCCAGAAGTGTTTAGGCCAGCAGAGATCCATGTTTGTGGAGTTTTACCCTGTCCCTAAGGTTTGGAAACGTCTCTTCCACCTCAAAGGTTGTGAACTAATGAGCATTTTCCATTCTACGTATGTATTCACAGATTTTCTAACTCTTCTCCTCTAATTGTTTCTTACATGGAGCGTGGTTATTTCAAGCCATTGTTCTGAATGAAAGTGGGAATTTTTTGTGTGTAGCACATATTTGCATACACATTGGATTCATTTTCCAATTTTCCATTCGAAATACTGAATCCCTGACACGAACCCATACCCTACTAGACTCTGACTACTAATTCTAATATCATGCAGAAAAGTAACACAAACAGAATTGAAATACAAGCAGTTCAGAGGAGGCATGGTGTATAATTGATCTTGCCTTTTGCATGATAAATGTCAGGTGTTATAAATCCAGTCTATTTTTAATTGAAATAGATCTCCATGTGTTTTTAAAGTTAACAAATATGTGAATTCCTGTCTCCCTTTGTCTGTAGCCTATTCAGCACATGTATTTTTATATGCACATATCAAATCCTACCTGGTGTCACACCTACATTCTTGTGAGGTGACTGACTTGGGAGATACAATTTGTGAGAAGACATCACTCCTCCTAAACGCTGTTGGAACTGATAATTCAAATAATGGGTGAGCTTCCTAGTAGAAAAACATTATACATAAATCCCTGTTAAGAAAATTGAATATTTTTGGATCTGTGATTGATGTATATTTCATAGTGAATTTAGATTTGCATATATGTTGCTACATTTTAATATCTGTATGTGTCTGTGTGTGTATACACACACACACACACACACACACACACACACTCTCTCCAGATTTTTCAAAATATGAAATATATGTATCTTATTTACACTCCCTAAATTCATTTATGTTCAAGTATGTGGATTTATAATCAACTTTTCACAAGATTTTTCTCAGAAATATTTATCCACCTGAAATACATATTTGTTTCCTAGTACTGAAAACTAACTTCAGTGAATGGTACATACAAATCCTGTTGATAGCCACAGCCAAGGGTCTCCAGTAAATACCATATGTACTACTGCACAACCTAAGGCAGGCATGGTCCCTAAGCCACATGCTCGTTGTTTAAACAGAGAGGGGGAGATGTTGAGAGCCACAGCCAAAGGGGCCCCAGGAAACCTCCAGCTGCCAGCAAACTTCCAGCTGCTGGCTGATGATTGGCTCCACAGCGGCCCCAGCAACATCTAGCTGATTGGCTCCTCTGTGGTGATGCTCAATGGGATGTTTCCCTGCCCTTTCAGACAACGGAGCTGCTCATTGGTGGACTTTATTGGCTCCGCCCATGTGACCCAGCCAATTGGCCTCAAAAGGAGGAGGCTTGTGGTTGAGGGAGAGGCTTGTGGGAAGACTGTGGTGGCAGTTGGGCTCTGAGGGTTTTTCCTGAGAAGCTGTTTTGTTTGGCTTGTGTGGTTCTAAAAATAAAGTTTGTTTCTTTTGACAATTGGCTCCTGAATTGTGCCCAGCCAGACTGATGATAATCATGTAAAATGTTGATTTTAAATCGCATACATGAACTTGAATGAATTTAGGGAGTGTATAATAAGACACATATATTTCATATTTTGGAAAATCTGGAAAATCTGGTATATATATATATATATATATATATATATATATATATATATATATACACACACACACACACACAACAATAAAATGTAGCAATATATATGCCAATCGAAATTTATCATGAAATATATATCATCCACATATCTAAAAATATTCATTTTACTGAACATGGATTTATGTATGATGTTGTTCACTAGGAAGCTCACCCATAGTTTGAATTTTCAGTTCCATCAGTATTTAGGGGAAGTGATCTATTCTCATAATTTGTATATTCCAAAGTTAGTGAGATCACAAGAATTTACGTGTGTTACCAGGTAGGAGTCTATATATGCATAAAAATATACATGTTCTAAAGAGGCTACAGAGAAAAGGAGACAGGAATTTACATATGTGTTAACTTTGAAAACTCATGGAGAAATATTACAATGAAAAGTTGACTAGATTTATAACACATATCCTTGATAAAGGAAAAGGAAAATCCAAGTATACACCATGCCTCCTACAAAAGGCCTGTATTTCTATTCTGTTAGGTTTCTTTTTCTCCATCATTTTAGGATAGTAGTCATAGTCTAGTAGGGTATGGGTTAGTGTCAGAAATTCAGTATTGCAAATGGAAAATAGGATAATGTATCCAATGTGTATGCAAATATGTGCTACACAATAATCTTCCCACTCTCACCTAGAACAATGCCTTGACATTACCTTTGCCCCAAGTGAGACACAATTAGAGAAGAAGAGTTAGAAAATCTGTGAATACATATCTGGAATGGAAAATTCTCAGGAGTTCTCAACCTGGGAGCAGGTAGAGGAGTTTCCAGAAGTAAGGGATTGGGTAAACACTCCACAACCATGGAGCTCTGCTGGAAAAAAGACTTCTGGAGAATCTGCCTCTGAGGTGTGGCACTTGAAATATATATTGTTGTCAGGAGCTTTGTCTTCATTTGTAGTGAAACCATCAAAGCTGGGTCTGAATCTATGTGACTTGGAGAACATGGTTTCTTATTTTCCAATGAACCTGAGGCAGCAGTGCTGAATTCTCTCTTTGTAGGTAAACAGAGTCCAGTGGGCCAAAGTGTCTAACCATGTGGACTGTGAAGCCATTTAGTCATCCTCCAATTTTCATGGTGTTTCTTGGTGCTGAACTGGGAGTTTGGTATTTGCTTCAAGAAATACAAGGAGTTCAACTGGGACACAGTGTTGGAGGGAGTTCTGTGACATGTGCTGGGTCAGAGTCTCCAGGAGAACTCACTAACCCGGCTTCTATCCCACATAGCTTGCCCCCTTGACCATAGCAACCTGATTCTGAACATTTCCCTGAAACCTCTCCATATAACAAGATGCCTTTGCATATAAGGGTCTGCTGGGTGCACCATGTTAGCTAAAAGCCATTTGGAAGTCAATGGCAGATCCACATGGCACCACCATAAATATTTTATCACACACCTGCACACCACAACTCTGGGCCAACTACTCCGCAGTCTCCATCTAACCGGCATCTCTGTTCTACACCACTTTCATTATACCCAATCAATCAAGGCACTGTCTGGTACACTAATGATCAGCAACAGGACATCAAAGGTTCTCCAGTGCCACCTCATCATGCGAATTTCAAAAATTTTATGGTATTTATCTAGCCATTTTACAAGGATGAAGTTGGAGGCATTGTGGGTTTCAATTCTTTCAGGAATCATTCAATGTTGAGGAAGCTCATTTCAATGAAAGTTCTGGAGAACTCTCACAGGCAAGGCTTTCCAAAGAGTGGCCAAATAGTGACATGAAGCCAGGCCAATTGAGGTCTACAATGTGAGGTCCATGTGTGTTTTGACTCTCAACTATGTCTGGCAAGTATTTCAAAATAACATCATATGATATTCTGTCTGAGATTCCCAGTGCTCTGTGGAAAGCCACCCCGGGCCTAGATCTCAGTTTCAAAGGGCGACTTTCATGGGTGGCCGCCTAAAATCCCAACACAAATCATGGCAATACTTCTCTGAGGTCAGTTCCAGAACTCAGTCTCTAAGAGGAATCACACCAGAGTTCAAGCCCTGGTGGACCCAGTCATCTTTTCCTACTGCCACATAAATGACCACAATGAAAACCAAAACACTCCCAAATGGCCCTCATCTTCTTCCATATAGACACTCATCATAACCTCTGGCTTGACGTTTCCTTGAGGGGCACAGCCCAAGACAGTGTCCAAAATAATCTCCCTTTCCTCTCATTTGCCTAAAGTCAGGGTGGCCTGGACACCCATTCTGTGAACCATGAGTGATCAAATAACCCTGACTTTAATACTGCTCTGCTTCTCCAATTTGAGGCCTACTGTCTGTGGAGTATAGATTCTTGATGTGAATTGGAGTAATGAAAAAACCCAATAACCCATTGGCTACACTCTGCAGGGTTTTGAAGAACTCATTTGACCCAATAAATCCCTATTCTCATTTTATGGAGGTCAGGAACCTTACAGAGGAAAGTGAGAGACTTCATCCTCAATGACTGCTTTTTGGGCCACTTTGGTTTTTGATGTGCCTTCTGGAATGTTACATAATTTTTTTTTGGTTTTAGTGCCTTCTGGAATATTACATAATTTTTTTCTTTAGACATTATTGCCAGAGTTCCTATCTTCATCCCAGTGCAGGTGAAATCAAAGATAATACCAATCTACAGCTTCTGCAATAGCCATCCCTGTACTGCTTGCAGAACTTGCCTGGACACATTGTGAACTCACCTAAATGCATTGTGAACTATCTGTTGGTGCAGCGACTTGTGGTAGTGTTGGGGTATATTTGCTGATGATGTCATCGGTGGTACAATTTTTCCAAAAGGAGCCATCAATTGGCTTGGTGTATCTTCCTCCCTTCTGCGTGTCATGATCGTCCAGCTAAAATTTGGGGGGCCAACAGAGGTGAGGCAAAGAACCTCACCCACCCCCGCTGGTACAAAGACCTCTCCACATGTGTGGCTCTATACTGGACGGGTAGTCAGTGACGGGTAAGATCCAATTGCAATGGTACCAACTTAACGGGTAAAGACCATATGTACTATTGGACAACCTATTGCAGGCACGGTCCCTAAGCCACATGCGTGTTGTTTAAACAGAGAGGCGAAGATGTTGAGAGCCACAGCCGAAGGGGCCCCAGCAAAATTCCTGCTGCCAGCAAACTTCCAGCTGCCGGCTGATGATTGGCTCACAGCGGCCCCAGCAACACCTAGCTGATTGGCTCCTCTGCGGTGATGCTCAATGGGCTGTTTCCCTGCCCTTTCAGACCACAAAACTGCTCATTGGGGGACTTTTTTTGACTCCGCCCACATGACCCAGCCAATCGCCCTCAAGAGCAGGAGTATTGTGGGAGGCGGAGAGAGGCTCCTGTGGGAGAGAGAGGTTTTGGGAAGCCAGTGGTGGCAGTTGGGGCTCTGAAGGTTTTTTCCTGAGAGGCTGTTTTGTTTGGCATGTGTGGTTCTAAAAATAAAGTTAGTTTCTTTTGACAAGTGGCTGCTGATTGTGCCCAGCAAGACTGCGGCATTATCCTAATATTTCTACAATAACTGACCCAGTTTAACATCAATGCAAGTAGATTCCTGTGGGAGAGGACATGATGTGTATTTTGACGTTCATTTTTATGTAACAGTGGTACATTACTATTTCTTCAGTTTACGCACATCATAGTATATATATTTGATCCACAAGTTCACAAATTTATAGGCATTTGTTTCACTTTCAATCACTTTCTGCTTCAAAACACATGTATTCCTCCAGGTTTCTTGACTGGTCTTTTCATGAGACTTCTTTCCAAACACATTATTTCCGATTTCCATAATCACTTTTGAAGCAAAACTCACACATTCTTCATGAAAAACCATAATGCTGATATAACCATTAGATATATTACTGGTTGGAATGAAGGATTGTATATCAATGTAAGATTTTCTGTATATTTTCAGATATCAATTCAATCCATTATTTAAAGTTAGAACCAGTTATAATATTTCTTTACAGTATGGTCTATTCATGCATTATCTCTATAATTATAGACACAGTGTACACCATTTTTACCTCCAAAAATAATTGATACGTCTTCAAAATATTGCTCTCAGAAATGGTGGAAGAAATACTCATGTCACCTGATCTACATATACATTTTACCACAGTAATATTCTGCACACAGAAAGAAGAGGTCAAACTTATGTTTGTACCAAAGCCTAAATGAAAAGTGAGCATGGATTACGGAAAACATCCATGTCCATATTGCCTAATGCTCTCAAAAGTTCATCCTATTGGTGACTACATGTTTGTTTCTTCCTAAGATTATATATTCAAACTCAACCCTGTTGAAAATGTATAATTCTATCACTCACTTTATACTTTGCCTGATATCCTAATGTCAATTGATATCTGCATTCCTACTTTTTTCCCCAGTTCATCCTTTTGACAGACTCTCCACATGTGCTGACAATTACATTCACTCTCTATCCGAAACACTATTGCTAAAGATCTTTTCATCCAAATCTTATACTCACTCTTCTTTCAAAACCTACCAACAATCTTACTAATCCTACAAATTATTTCTTTTTGACTGGATGTTCTCTTCAACATTCAATCAACCAAGGTACAAGGAATTATGCCATTGTATATTGATTTATCTGAGACATCTGTGCAGAATATAATTCAAAGCTAAGAATCCCAGCCAAGGGTCCAATGCAATTCTGGGCTTCAAATATTACCTAGATGTCTGTTTTCATACTTATATTTCACTTATATTCTTATAAATATCGCACGTTCCCAATACCATAATTCATCCCGCAGAATGATTCCTAACCCAAATGGAACATGTTATTAACCCTGACCATACACTGTTCTCTCAATCTATCTTTACTGAAGAGCAGGGACAGAGTTGGTCTTTCAATACAGAAATTAGGGGATCTTCCACTTGCTGAGAACCTCCAAGGTCATTAAAGAAATGATCCCTGGATTAAATGTAGGCAGCTATGAATGACGTCAGAGAGCAAAAGTCATCTTCCATGACAAACAACCTGGTTAGCATGAAGGGATGTGTCTGAATCAACATTTCTTTTCTTAATGTATAGAAGAAGGACCAAACCAGGCCTATCTGGAGAGCTTTTTTTGGGTGCCTATGGTTGATATACCATGCAAACTTGTGAAAGTTTCACTGGAAGAAGGGGCAGCCTCCAACTCATTGGACTTTGGAAGCAACTGTTAGGACAAATTGGTTGACAAGGCAGTAACCTAATTCAGTTCCTGAAGGAAGTGACCTACATCACTTCCTTGGTGAAGGAATTCTCTGAATTTGGGATCCATGAAGACAGGTACCCAGAGCCAGTCTCAGTCCCAGTCCCAGTGGGCTCACTTGTTCAGTTTTACCAAGGACAGGGTCAGTCTTTCTTGGTACCTACCTATGTGAGGATGGCCAAAGGCCAGAAGAGCTCTGAAGAGGGACCTTTTCTGAGAAAGCAGGTAGTGGCTCACCGCTGGCTCCTGACAACTTCACAAAGTTGGCCAAAGAGACCAGATCTGAGTCAGGACAGGACATTTCGGGAGAACATTTTATGGCCCACCAGTCAGAGGACATTCTGGATAGTCACAGACCTACTTGGGGGAAGGAGGTGCCTTTGTGGGAGTGGTTGTGGTTTTGTGGTTTTGTCACATGTTCTGAGAATAGGTAGGAAATGTGGTTTGTTTGGTTTGGATTGGACTGTTTCTAGTAAGTCGTTTGACATGTAAGTGTTTCTATGTCTGTGTATCCCACTGTGTCTGTGGTTGTAGAAATTAGAAAAGAGAATGAATTAATGGATGTGTCCTGTCTAGTAGAAAGCTTCCCAGCATTCATCCTGCCCAATTGATTAATGGACTGCGGCTTGCCTTCTGGATGGGCAAAACCTTCTATCTTCCTAAGATCCTGTTTTCTTCCTGAATTCTGGCCACTCTCCAGAATAGGCTCATGGTTTTGTGTCCAAGATATATACCACCTCCAAGCTCTGTGACATGGCCATGTACTTGATAGCTGAAGTGAATGTCAAGCATCTCAGAAAACTCAGATATCAGTGTGACCAGGAAAGTCTCAGTGGAGAAACCCTGCTTTGTGTCTTTTGCTTACCTGTTCTTCTGTTGCCCTAAATGTCAGGAAGGTCTTGGCCTCTAGCCACCCCTTTGTGAAGCCTGAAGAAAACAGTTTTCAAATGAAAATGAATGGGCATCACCTGTGGCTCTTTGCTTAATTGCTTTGTAAAAGGATGTGTCTGAATCAGCCTCTTGGTTCTGTGTGAGGTTGTGGCTTAGATTCTCAGCACCTGATGCATCAAAAGATAGATTCCATGTGTGCATTCAAAACAGAAATGGCAAATGAGTCTCTTGCCTTCCTCTATTAGATTCCTGACCTTCATCAAGTAAGAATCAGGATCCTTTAGTTCAAAAGAGTTCTTTGAACCCCTGCAGAAGTGCTTGGGTTTTCTGATGACTCCAAATCACATAAAGAATCTATACCTGACAGTCAGTAGGCCTCAAATTGGAAAAGCATGACAGTATTAACGCCATGCCTATTTGATCAGTTCTGGTTCACAGGAAGGGTGTGTAGGCCACCCTGACTTTCGGCAAATGAGGGGAAAGGGAGCTTATTTTGGACAGTGTCTTGGTCTGCGCCCCTCATGGAAACTTCTAGCCAGAGGTTATGATTAGTGTATATATGGAAGAACATGAGGGCCATGTGAGAGTGTTTTGGTTTTCATTGTTGTCATTTGTGTGGCGGTGGGAAAAGATGACTGCGTCCACCTGGGTTTCAACTCTTGTGGGATTCCCCTTGGAGACTGAGTTCTGAAACTGACCTTAGAGAAGTATTGCCATGAATTGTGTTGGAATTTTCGGAGGCCACGCATGAGAGTCACCCTTGGAAACTGAGATCTAGGCCCAGGGTGGCTTTCCACAGAGCACTGGGAATCTCAGCGAGGATATCACTTGATTATATTCTGAAAGACTTGGCAGCAATAGTTGAGAGTCAAAACACACATGGACCTCACATTGTAGACCTCAATGTGGCTGGCTTTATGTGACCTTGGGCCACTCTTTCAGAAGACTTGCCTGTGAGAGTTCTCTAGAGCTTCCATTGAAATGAGATTCCTCAATATTTAATGGTTCCTGAATGAATTGAAACCCACAGTAACTCCAACTTCATCCTTGAAAAATGGCTAGAAAATACCATGAAATTTTTGAAATTTCCATGACCAGCAGGCACTGGAAAACCATTTGATGTCCTGTTGCTTATCATGAGTATACAAGACAGTGCCTGGTTTGACTGAGTTTCATGATAATGGTGTAGAAAAGATATGCCAGTAAGTTGGAGCCTGCTGAGTAGTGGGCCAAGAGCAGTAGAGTGTAGGTGTGTGAAAAAACATCTGTGGTGGGGCCACGTGGATCTGCCATTGGCTTATAAATGGTTTGTGACTGACATGGTGCAGCTAGCAGACCTTTGGATGTAAAGGCATCTTGTTGTATGGAGAGGTTTCAGGGCAATGTTCAGAATCATGTTGCTATGGTCAAGGGGGCAACTATGTGTGATAGAAGCCTTCTTGGTACATTCTCCTGCCGATCCTGACCACCACACATGACAGAACTCCCTGCAGCACTGTATCACAGTTAAACTCCTTTATTTCATAAAGTAAATACCAAACTTTCAGTGCAGCATCAAATAACATGATTAAATGTGAAGGATGATCAAATGGCTTCACAGTCCACATGGGGAGACACTTAGCCCCCAGTAGCCCCAGTTTGCCTACAAAGAGAGAATTCAGTACTGCTGCCTCGTGTTCATAGGAAAATAAAAAAAAACATGTCGTCCATGTCACATAGATGCAGACTCAGCTTTGATGGTCTCACTACAAAGGAAGCTAAAGCTCCTGACAACAACATATATTTCAAGTGCCCAACCTCAGAGGCATTTTCTCAAGAAGTCTTAAGGCCGACACAGCTCCATGTTTGTGGTATTTACCCTGTCCCTTACTTTTGGAAACTCCTCTACCACCTTCAAGGTTGTGAACTCCTGAGCATTTTCCATTCCAGATATTTATTATGAACTCAAACAACAACAAGTGCTGGCGAGGATGTGGAGAAAAGGGTACACTTGTACATTGCTGGTGGGACTGCAAATTGGTGCAGCCAAATTGGAAAGCAGTATGGAGATTTCTTGTAGAGGTGGGAATGGAACCACCATTTGACCCAGGTATTCCCCTTCTCAGTCTATTCCCTAAAGACCTAAAAAAATGCTACAGGGACACTGCTACATTGATGTTCATAGCAGCACAATTTACAATAGCAAGACTGTGGAACCAACCTAGATGCACTTCCATAGATGAATGGATAAAAAATGAGGCATTTATACACAATGGAGTATTACTCTGCATTAAAAAATGACAAAATTTTTACAGAGAAATGGATGGCATTAGAGCAGATTATGCTAAGTGAAGCTAGCCAATCCCTAAAACCAAATGCCAAATGTCTTTTTGATATAAAGAGATTAACTAAGAACAGAGTAGGGACGAATAGAATGAGAAGAAAATTAACATTAAACAGGGATGAGAGGAGGAAGGGAAAGGGAGAGAGAAGGGAAATTGCATGGAAATAAAAGGAGACCCTCAGGGTTATACAAAATTACATACAAGAGGAGGTGAGGGAAAGGAAAAAATTATACAAGGGAGAGAAATGAATTACAGTAAAGAGGTAGAGAGAGAAGAGGAGAGGGGAGGTAAGGGGAGGGGATAGTAGAGGTTAGGAAAGGCAGCAGAATACGACAGACACTAGTATGGCAATATGTAAATCAATGGATGTGTAACTGATGTGATTCTGCAATCTGTTTATGGGGTAAAAATGGGAGTTCATAACCCACTTGAATCACAGTGTGGAATATGATATATCAAGAACTATGTAATGTTTTGAACAAGCATAAATAAAAATTAAAAAAAAGAAAACTAACTTTGGTGAATGGTGCAAAGAAATTCTAATATTTCTACAGTAACTGACACAGTTTAACATCAATGCGAGAAGATTCCTGTGGGACATGATGTGTATTTTGATGTTCATTTTTATTCAGCACTGGTACATTACTATTTCTTCAGTTTATTCACATCATATTATAATATTT
This sequence comes from Callospermophilus lateralis, assembly GCF_048772815.1. Classification (NCBI taxonomy): domain Eukaryota; kingdom Metazoa; phylum Chordata; class Mammalia; order Rodentia; family Sciuridae; genus Callospermophilus; species Callospermophilus lateralis. The sequence continues at coordinate 239,131 of NW_027514462.1, read as the reverse complement.
CATCCACAAGTAATGAAATTTATCGTCATTTTTTTCAATTTCAATCACTTCCTGCTTCAGAACTCATGAATTCCTCGGTGTTCCTTGACTGGCATTTTCATGAGACTTCTTTCCAAACACATTATTTTCGATTTCCATAATCACATTTGAAGCAAAACTCACACAAACTTCATGATAAATCGTACCCTAATATTAACATTAGGTGTATAACTGGTTGTCATGAATGATTGCATATCAATATAAGATTTCTTATATATTTTCAGATATCAATTCAATCCATTATTTAAAGTGGAACAAGTTGTATTATTTATTGAAATTAAGGTCTATTCATGCATTATCTGTATATTCATAAAAACAGGGTACACCTCTTTTTACCCCCAATGCTAATTTATACGTTTTCAAAATACTGCTCCTAGAAATGGTGGAAGAAAAAATCATGTCATCTGATCTACATATACATTTTATCACAGTAATATTCTGGAAACAAAATGCAAAGGTCCCACTTAGGATTATACCAAAGCCTAAATGTAAAGTGAACATGGATTACTAACAATATCCATGTCCATGTTGCCTAATGCTCTCAAATGTCAATCCTATTGGTGACCTACATATTTGTTTCTTCCTAAGATTAGATATTCAATCTCAACCTTGTTGAAAATGTCTTATTCTATCACTCACTTTATACTTTGCCTGATTTCCTAATGTCTCTATTGATATCTGCTTTTCTACAAATTTTCCCCAGTTCATCATTGTGTCTGATTTCTTCATATGTGCTGACATTTATATTCACTCACTGCCCGAAAAAAATTGCTAAAGAACTTTTGTTACATATCCTATACTAACTCTACTTGCTAAACATAACGACTATCTTCTTTTTTTTTTTAATTTTTTTTATTGGTTGTTCAAAACATTACAAAGCTCATGGCATATCATCTTCCATACATTTGATTCAAATGGGTTATCAGCTCCCATTTTTACCCCAAATACAAGTTGCAGAATCACATCGGTTACACATCCACATTTTTACATAATACCATATTAATAACTGCGACTATCTTCTTAATCCTACCGACAATCCCTTTTGACTGGATGTTCTCTTCAGCATTCAATCATCCAAGGTTCAAGTTCCTCTGCCATTGTATGTCGATTTATTTGAGACATGTGTGCAGATAGTAATTCAAAGCTAAATATCCCAATCAATTGCCCAATGCCCTTCTGGGATTCAAATCTTACTTTAATTTCTGTTTTCATACATATGTTTAACCTCGATATTCTTATAAATATCACAGGTTCCCAATACCATTATTAATCCAGCAGAATGATTCCTAACCCAAATCGAACATGAAATTAACCCTAATCATACACTGTTCACTCAATCTAACTTTACAGAAGAGCAGAGACAGATTGTTCTTACAATACAGGAATGTAGGGGATGCTCTACCTGTTAAGAACCTCAAAGGTCCATGCAGAAATGATCCCTGGAGAAGATGTAGGCAGCAATGAAGGACCTGAGAGACAAAAAGTCATTTTCCATGGCAAACAACCTGGTCAGGATGAAGGGTTTTGTCTGAATCAGCCTCTATCTTCTTACTGTAGAGAAGATGGACCAAACCAGGCTTGTGTGGAGAGCTGTTCTCGGGTGCCTAAGGTTGATATACCATTCTAAGTTGTGAAAGTGCCAAAGGAAGTAGGGGCAGCCTCCATCTCATGGGACCCTTGGAAGCAACTGTTAGGACAAAGTGGTTGCCAAGGCAGTGACCTCATTCAGTTCTTAAAGGAAGTGACCTACCTCACTTCCTTGTTGATGGAACTTTCTGAACTTGGGACCAAGGAAACCAAGCACCAGAGCCAGTCCCAGTCCCAGTCCAAGTGGTCTCATTTGTTTGGAATCACCAAGGACAGAGTCAGTCTTCTTGGTACTGACTGATGTGAGGATGGCCAAATGCCAGGAAAGATATGAACACGGGCCTTTCCTGACTAAGCAGGTAGTGGCTCACCGCTGGCTCCTGACTGCTTTACAGAGTTGTACAAGAAGACCAGATCTGAGACAGGACAGACCATTACCGGGGAACATAGTATGGCAAACCTGTCAGAGGACACTCCGGATAATCAAAGCCCTACTTGGGGGAAGGAGGTGTCTTTTTGAGTGTGGGTGTGTGGTTTTGTCTCTGTTCTGAGAATAGGTAGGAAAGGAGGTTTCTTTGGTTTGCAGTGAACTGTTTCTAGTAAGTCGTTTTACAAGGTGAGTGTTTCTATGTCTGTGTATCCCACTGTGTCCGTGGTTGTATACATTAGAAAAGAGAATGCATCAATGCATGTGTCCCCTCTAGTAGAAAGCTTCCCAGCATTCATCCTGCCCAATTAATGAATGGAGTGTGGTTTCCATATCGATAGGCAACACCTACTACCTTATTAAGTCCCTGTTTTCTTTCTGAATTCTGACAACTCTTAAGAATAGGCTCTTGGGTTTGTGTCCAAGATATGTACCACCTCCAATCTCTGTCACATGGCCATGTACTGGATATCTGAAGGGAATGGCCAGCATCTCAGAAAACTCAGATATCAGTGTGACCAGGAAAGTCTCAGTGGAGAAACCCTGCTTTGGGCCTTTCGCTAACCTATTGTTCTGTTGCCTTGAATCTCAGGATGTCTTTGCCTCTGGGCACCCCTTTGGGAAGCCTGAGGAAAACATTTTTCAAATGGAAATGAAGGGCATCACCTGTGTCTCTTTGCTTAATTGCTTTGGAAAAAGATGTGTCTGAATCATCCTCTTGGCCCTGTGTGAGGCTGTGGCTTAGATTCTCAGCACCTGATGGATCAAAAGAAAGATCAAATGTGTGCATCCAAAACCAAAATGGCAAATATTCACTCATTGTGAATGAATTCTTTTACCTTCCTCTGTTAGGATCCTGACTTCCATCAAGTGAGAATAGGAATCCTTTCGGCCAAATGAGTTCTTCAAATCTCTGCAGAGGGGCTTGGATTTTCTCATGACTCAAATTCACATAAAGAATCTAAACCACAGAGTCAGAAGGCCTCAAATTGAAAAAGCCAAGCAGTATTAATGGCAGGCCTATTTGATCATTCCTGGTTTACAGGAAGTGTGTCCAGGCCACCTTGATGTTAGACAAATGAGGGGAACAGGACCTTAATTTGGACACTGACTTGGGCTGTTAACCTCATTGAAAACTCCAGCCAGACGTTATAAGGAGTGTCTATATGGAAAAAGATGAGGACCATGTGGGAGTGTTTTGGTTTTAATTGTGGTCATTTGTGTGGCGGTTGGAAGAGATGACTGTTCCACTGGGCTTGAACTCTGGTGTGATTCCCCTTAGAGACTGAGTTCTTTAACTGACCTCAGAGAAGTATTGCCATGAATTGTGTTGGGATTTTAGGAGGCCACACATGAGAGTCGCCCTTGGAACCTGAGATCTAGGCCCAGGTTGGATTTCCACAGAACATTGGGAATTTCAGCCCGGATATAACATACAATTTTTCTTAAAGACTTGGCAGCCATATTTGAGTTTAAAACACACATGGACCTCATATTGTAGATCTCAATGGGCCTGGCTTCATGTGACATTTTGGCCACCCTTAGGGAAACCTTGCCTGTGAGAGTGCTCCAGAGCTTTCATTGAAATTAGCTTCTTCACCATTTAATGGTTCCTGAATTAATTGAATCCCTCAGAGCCTCAAACTTCATCCGTGAAAAATGGCTAGAAAATTACCATGAAATTTTTGATATTTTCATGATCAGCTGGCACTGGAAATACTTTGGATGTCCTGTTTCTGATCCTGAGTATACCAGACACTGCCTTGATTGACTTTGTTTCATGAAAATGGTGTAGAACAGATATGCCAGTAAGTTGGAGCCTGGTGAGTAGTGGGCCTAGAGCAGTGGTATGCAATTGTGTGATAAAACATCTTTGTTGTGGCCATGTGGATCAGCCATTGGCTTCCAAATGGCTTGTGACTGACATGGTGCAGCCAGCAGACCCATATATGTAAAGGCATCTTGTTATATGGAGAGGATTCACTGCAATGTTCAGAATAATTTGCTATTCTCAAGGGGGCAATCTACATGGGATAGAACCTTGGTTGGTGCATTCTCCTGAAGACCCTGACTCACCACACCTTAAAGAACTCCCTCCACCACTCTGTCCCATTTTAACTCCTTGTATTTTTTGAAGCAAATACCAAACTCCCAGTGCAGCAGCGAGAAACACCACGAAAAGTGGAGGATGACCAATTGGCTTCACAGTCCACACTGAAAGACACTTAGACCCCAGTGTCCATAGTTTACCTACAAAGAGAGAATTCAGCACTGCTGCCTCATGTTCATTGGATAATAAGAAACCATGTCCTCCAAGTAACATAGATGCAGACCCAGCTTTCATGGTTTCTCTACAAAGGAACTAAATCTCCTCAGAACATCAAATACTTCAAGTGCCCACTCTTAGAGGCAGTTTCTCAAAAAGTATTTAGGCCAGCAGAGCTACATGTTTGTGGAATGTTTACCCTGTCCCTTACTTTTAGAATCTTCTCTACCACCTCCAAAGTTGTAAACTCCAGAGTATTTTCCATTCCAGATATATATTCACAGATTTTCTAACTCTTATCCTCTAATTGTGTCTTACTTGAGGAGAATGTAATGTCAAGGCATTGTTCTGGATGAAAGTGGGAAGATTTTTGTGTAGCACATATTTGCATACACATTGGATTCAATTTCCTATTTTCCATTAGAAATGCTGAATCCCTGAAACTAACATATACCCTATTAGACTCTGACTACTAATCCTAATATGATGGAGAAAAATAACACAAACATAATAGAAATACAAGCAGTTTAGATGAGGTATGTTTTATAGTTGGAGTTGCCTTTTGCATGGTATAGTGTAGCAGTTATAAATCTAGTCAATTATTTGTTGAAATAGTTCTCGATGCGTTTTTAAAGTTAACAAATAAGTGAATTCCTGTCCCCCTTTCTCTGTAGCCTATTCAGCACACGTATTTTTATATGCACATATAGAATCCTACCTGGTACCACACGTACATTCTTGTGAGGTGGCTGACTTGGCAGATACAAATTGGAAGAAGAGATCACTCCTCCTAAACGCTGCTTGAACTGGTAATTCAAATGTGAGTGAGCTTCCTAGTTGAACAACATTATACATAAATCCATGTTCAGTAAAATGAATATATTTGGATCTGTGGATGATATACATTTCATGGTGAATTTCGTTTGGCATATATATTGCAATTTTTAATGTCTGTCTCTGTGTGTGTATATAAATATATATATAGATACACTCTCAGGAGTATTCAAAATATGAAATATGTGTCTTATTACACACTTCCTAAATTCATTCATATTTATGTTGTGGATTCATAATCAACTTTTCACAAGATTATTCTCAGAAATATTCATCCACCTGAAATACGTATTTGTTTCTTAGTACTGTTTCCACCCCAGATATGCATTCATGGATTTTCAAACTCTTCTACCCTAATTGTGTCTTACTTGAGGTGAAGGTAATGTAAAGGCATTGTTCTGGATGAGAGTGGGAAGATAATTGTGTAGCATATATTTTTATACACATTGGATTCATTTTCCTATATACCATTGAAAATACTGAATCCTGACAATAACCCATACCCTACTATACTCTGTCTACTAATCCAAATGATGGAGAAAAACAACCCAAACAGAATAGAAATACAAGCAGTTCAGAGGAGGCGTGGGGTATAGTTGGACTTGCCTTTTTCATGATAAATGGTAGGTGTTATAAATCTAGTCAATTTTTAATTGAAATAGTTCTCCATGTGTTGTTAAAGTTAACAAATATGTAAATGCCTGTCTGCCTTTCTCTGTAGCCTATTCAGCACATGTATTTTTATATGCTTTATAGAATCCTACCTGGTATCACACGTTCATTTTTGTGAGGTGACTGACTTGGCAGATACAAGTTGTGAGAAGAGATCACTACTCTAAACGCTGTTGGAACTGAAAATTCAAACTATGGGTGAGCTTCCTAGTAGAACAACATTATACATAAATCCTTGTTCAGTAAAATAAATATTTTTGCATCTGTGGATGCTATATATTTTATGATGAACTTCGATTGGCGTATATATTCCTACATTTTAATGTCTGTGTGTGTGTTTTGTGTGTGTGTGTACACATATATATAATTATGAATATATATATATATATATATATATATATATATATATATATATATACTGTCCTGATTTTTAAAATATGAAATGTATGTATCTTAAATACACTCCCTAAATTCATTCATGTTCAAAAATGTGGATTTATAATAAACTTTTCACAAAATTATTCTCAGAAATATTCATCCTCCTGAAATACACATTTGTTTCATAGTTCTGAAAACTAACTTCAGTAAATGGTGCTTACAAATCCTAATATTTGTACAGTAACTAACCCAGATTAACATCAATCAAGTAGATTCGTATGGGACATGATGTGTATTCTGACGTTTATTTTCATTCAACACTGGTACATTACTATTTCTTCAATTTTTACAAATCATAGGATATATATATTTCATCCACAAGTTCACAAATTTATGCGCATTTGTTTCACAATCACTTCCTGCTTCATAAAACATGTATTCCTCCAGGTTTCTTGACTGGTCTTTTCATGAGACTTCTTTCCAAACACATTATTTTAGATTTCCATAATCACTTTTGAAGCAAAACTCACACACCCTTCATGATAAACCATAACCTTAATGTGGCCATTAGATATATAACTGGTTGGAATGAATGTTTGTATGTCAATATAAGATTTCTTGTATTTTTTCACATATAATTTCAATCCATTTTTTAAAGTCGGAACCAGATATATTATTTATTCAAAGTATGGTCTATTCATGCATTATCTCTATATGCACAGACAAAGGGTACACCTCTTTTTACCCCCATTACTAATTTATACGTCTTGAATATGTTGCTGCCAGAAATGGTGGAAAAATAGTCATGTCACCTGATCTACATACACGTTTTATCACAGTAATATTCTGGACAAAAAAAGCAAAGGTCACACTTAAGATTGTAGCAAAGACTAAATGAAAAGTGAGCATGGATTACTAAACATCCATGTCCAGGTTGCCTAATGCTGTCAAATGTCAATCCTATTGGTCACTACACATTTGTTTCTTTCTAAGATTATATATTCAAACTCAACCCTGTTGAAAATATCTAATCCTATCACTCACTTTATACTTTGCCTGATTTCGTAATGTCTCTATTGATATCAGCTTTCCTAACTATTTTCCCCAGTTCATCATTGTGACTGTCTCTTCACTTGTGCTGACATTAACATTCACTGTCTACCAGAAACCCTATTGCTAAACAACATTTGGTCCAAATCCTATACTCACTCTTCTTTCTAAACCTACCGAGAATCTTCCGAATCCTACCAACTATCCCTTTTGACTGGAAGTTCTCTTCTACATTTAATCATCCATGGTACAAGGACCTAAGCCATTGTATATCGATTTACCTGACACATCAGTGCAGAACATAATTCAAAGCTACGTATCCCAGTCAAGGGCCCAATGCCCTTTTGGGCTTCAAATCTTAGCTAGATTTCTGTTTTCATACTTATAATTCACCTATATATTCTTGTAAATATCGCAGTTTCCCAATACCATTATTCATCCCGCAAAAAGATTCCTAATCCAAATCGAACCTGTTAGTTAACCTAACCATACACTGTTCAGTCAATTTAACTTTACAGAAGAGCAGGGATAGAGTTGTTCTTACAATACAGGAATATAGGGGATCTTCCACATGCTGAGAAACTCAAAGGTCCATGCAGAAATGATTCCTGGAGAAGTTGTAAGCAGCTATGGAGGACCTAAGAGAGCAAAATTCATCCTCCATGGCAAACAACCTGGTCAGGATGAAGGGTTGTGTCTGAAACAGCTTCTCTCTTCTTAATGTCGAGAAGATGGACCAAACCAGGCCTGTGTGGAGAGCTGTTCCCAGGTGCCAATGGTTGATATACCATTCTAACTTGTGAAAGTGTCACAGGAGGTAGGGGCAGCCACCATCTCATGGGACCCTTGAAAGCAATTGTTAGGACAAAGTGGTTGCCACGGCAGTAACCTCATTCAGTTCCTGAATGAGGTGACCTACCTCTCTTCCTTGATGATGGATCTCTCTGAACTTGGGATCCAGGAAGCCAGGCACCCAGAGTCAGTCCCAGTTTCTTGCCCAGTGGGCTCAGTTGTTTGGAATAACCAAGGACAGAGTAAGTCTTCCTTGGTACCTACTGATGTGAGGATTGCCAAATGCCAAGAGAGCTCTAAAAAGGGGAATTTCATGAGAAAGCAGGTAGTGGCTCACCACTGGCTCCTCAAAACTTCACAGTGTTGGCCAAGGTGACCAGATCTGAGAAGGACAGGCCATTTCAAGGAAACATAGTATGGCCCATCATTCAGAGTACATTCCAATTAGTCACAGACCTACTTGAATAAAGGAGGTGTCGTTGTGGGTGTGATTGTGATTTTGTGGTTATGTCTCATGTTCTGAGAATAGGTAAGAAAGGCGGTTTGTTTGCTTTAGAGTGGACTGTTTATAGTAAGTCATTTGACAAGGTGATTGTTTGTATGCCTGTGTATCCCACTGTGTCCGTGGTTGTAGACATTATAAAAGATAATGCATCAATGCATGTGTCCTGTCTAGTAGAAAGCTTGCCAACATTCATCCTGCCCAATTTATGAGTGGACTGCAGGTTGCTTTAGGGAAGGGCAACACCTACTATCTTCCGAAGTTCCTGTTTTCTTCCTGAATTCTGGCCACTCTCCAGAGTAGGCTCATGGTTTTGTGTCCAAGATATGTACCACCTCCAAGCTCTGTGACATTGCCATATACTGGATAGCTGAAGGGAATAGCAAGCATCTCAGAAAACTCAGATATCAGTGTGACAAAGAAAGTCTCAGTAGAGAAACCCTGCTTTGGGCCTTTTGCTTACCTATTTTTCTGTTGCTCTGAGAGTCAGGAAGGTCTCTGCCTCAGGCCACCAATTTGTGAAGCCTGAAGAAAACTGTTTTCAAATGGAAATGAATGGGCATCACCTGTGTATCTTTGCTTAATTGCTTTGGAAAGGGATGTGTCTGAATCAGCCACTTGGCCCTGTGTGAGGCAGTGGCTTAGATTCTCAGCACCTGATGGAACTAAAGAAAGATCCCATGTGTGCTTCCAAAACCAAAATGGCAAAAATATCAGTAATTGTGTATGAAGTATCTTGCCTTACTCTGATAGGTTTCTGATCTCCATCAAATGAGACTAGGGATCCTTTGGGTCAAATGAGTTCTTCAAAGCCCTGCAGAGGCTAGCCCATATGAACTTGGGTTTTTTCATTACTTTAAATCACATTAAGAATCTATACCTGACAGTCAGTAGGCCTCAAATTGGAGAAGCAGAGCAGTATTAAGGCCAGGCTTATTTTATCACTCCTGGTTCACAGGAATGGTGTCCAGGCCCAGCTGACTTTAAGCAAATAAGGGATAAGGAAGCTTGTTTTGGATACTGTCTTGTGCTGCGCCCCTCATGGAAACCTCCAGCCAGAGGTTATAATGAGTGTCTATATGGAAGAAGGTGAGGACCATGTGGGAGTGTTTTGGTTTTAATTGTGTTCATTTGTGTAGTGGTTGGAAGAAATGACTGGATCCACCAGGGCTAGAACTTTGGTATGATTCACCTTAGAGACTGAGTTCTGGAACTGACCTCAGAGAAGTATTGTCATGAATTGTGTTGCGATTTTAAAGGCCACGCATGAGAGTCGCCATTGGAAACTGAAATCTAGGCCAAGGGTGGCTTTCGACTGATCACTTGGAATCTCAGCCAGGATATCACATGATTTTATTATGAAAGACTTGACAGGCATAGTTGAGAGTCAAAACACACATGGACCTCACATTGTAGACCTCAATGGGCTGGGCTTCATGTGACTATTTGGCTACTCTTTGGGAAGCCTTGCCTTTGAGAGTTCTCCAGAGCATTCATTGAAATGAGGTTCCTCAACATTAAATGGTTCCTGAATGAATTGAAACCCACAGTTTCTCCAACTTCATCCTTGAAAAGTGGCTAGATAAATACCCTGAAATTTTTGAAACTCCCATGACCAGGTGGCACTGGAGAACCTTTGGATTTCCTGTTGCTGATCATGAGTGTACCAGACAGTGCCTTGATTGACTGGATTTCATGATAATGGTGAAGAACAGAGATGCCAGTAAGTTGAGAATGCTGAGTAGTGGGCCCAGAGCAGTGGTGTGCAGGTGTGTGATAAAATATCTGAGGTGGGGCCATGTGGATTTCCAATTGACTTCCAAATGCATTTTGGCTGCCATGGTGCATCCAGCAGAACCTTACATGTAAAGGCATCTTATTATATGGAGAGGTTTCAAGGCAATGTTCAGAATCAGGTTGGTATGGTCAAGGAAAAAGCTGTGTGAAATAGAAGCCTGGTTGGTGCATTCTCCTGCAGTTCCTGACCCACCACACGTGAAAGAACTCCCTCCAGCACTGTGTCCCAGTTGAACTCCTTGTATTTCGTGAAGCAAATACCAAACTCCCAGTGCAGCACCAAGAAACACCACAAAAATGGAGGATGATCAAATGGCTTCACAGTCCACACAGGGAGACACTTAGCCCCCAGTGGCCACAGTTTACCTACCAAGAGAGAATTCAGCACTGCTGCCTCATGTTCATTGGAAAATAAGAAACCATGCTCTCCATTCACATAGATGCAGACCCAGCTTTGATGGTCTCAATAAAAAAGAAGCTAAACCTTCTGACAACAAAATATATTTAAAGTACCCAACCTCAGAGGCAGTTTCTCAAGAAGTCTTTAGGCCGGCAGAGCTCTATGTTTGTGGAGTGTTTACCTCTTAGACCAGGATGTAAGAAAAGAACACTGACTCCAGTTAAAATCAAATTAAAGTAAGCTTATTATTTCCACTGGCTGGGCTGCCTCTCCCTCCAAAGATTGCGGGAGCAAGAGAGCAACCCCACCTTTACTACAGCCCAGGTTTGCAGCCCAGAAAGTTACACAAAAATGGGGTAACAGATAACAGAACTCTGACAAGCATCACACTAATGGGAGTTTACATTTTTTTTTTTTGCTAGCCCCAACATCAAAATTTATGAGGACCATTAGAGCCTCAGAGAGGGTCATTGTCTGGCCACAGAAGGCCAATATTTATGAGGTGTGACAAAGTTTCAGAGAGGGCTGCTATCTGGTCAGAGAGCCATGCACGGGTGAGTTTAAGGCACGGGCAGTCATTCCAAGCAGGTTCAGAATTTGCAGTAATTTACAGTAAAGCCAAAATGATTTTTTCATGGTTTTGTTGCAAGATGGCTCCCAATTTTAATAAAAGATAAGGTTGGGTCTATCATTCCCCCCCTTTCTTATGTGTCCCTTTGTAATCCTTGATAGGTTAGTGGAAAAGCACTGAGGAAATTTTAATCCCTCAGTTAACAGTCTCCAAATTTTTAGAACTCACCGAAAACCAGTCTCCCTGATATTACCTGACTTAATTAATTACTTATATTGATAGTCTATTTATTTTGGGCTCCATTGGTGTAAGTGGAGAGTCGTCTCTCATTTTGCCTTCTTCTCAGCTGAGAGAGGGTGACATGAGTGTGCATGGCGTGAGAGACATGAGTTGCCTTTTTGAAGTCAGTTGAGGAATATGAGTTGCCTTTTAGAAGTCAGTTCTTTTTGAAGTCTTGTTGAGGAAGAACAGGTTGTAAAGTCATCTGGGGATGGGTTCTTCTATGAGAGAAACAAAAAACATGAGTATTGAATAAATGTTGCAGTAGCTGGATCATGTCACTGTATGAAGTACCCTCACCAGTCTTTAATATCCCCAATTATCAGGACTGTCAACTTAATATTTAACTTTAAGTGTTACAGTTGTCCCTCCCAATAATATACAGTTTAATAATTTAATGTCATCTGATTTTGCAAAATCCTTTCAGTAGTATGACCTCTGTGTCTAATAGAGAAACATTTAATTCTGTTACTCAGGGCTGGATAATCGTACTAGCAAACACCAAGCCTACCTGTAGGTTAGGAATATCTGTAGGCCTTAAACTAAAAACTTCTGCCTCTGGCAGCTCCTCTTGATAGTCTTTGTAGCCAACAGTTTTACTTATTTTGGGAGGCTAACATAAAGTGTATACCTTAAAATATTATTATTATTATTATTATTATTATTATTATTATTATTATTATTTAAAATGCCCAGGAATGGCTGTATTTTGGTTTTAACTGTCTTTGCTAAGTGTTTAAGATGAAGCAGTCAAATGACTTTTGTTTCTATCTATTGTTAGCAGTCAGCTGAGCTTTTATGGGAGTCATTCCTTGGGAAACTTGAGAGCAGCTTCTCAGTTCTGCTAGTGCAATTTGAGCTAGGTGGGTTCAGGTCTTGCTTGACCATGTGGCTTCCCTCAGAAGCATCAGGGATGTCTCCCTTTCCTGATGACTCTCCTCTTTGTAGCAAATGCACTGATTGGCTTTCTGTTCTCCAGTGGTCTCATTAATCTCCCTGATCGGGAGGTTATGTGGCCCAGAGTTGCAAAGCTCATAGAGAAGTCCCCTGTTCCCTGGATTCAGACTGACTCAAAGGGCAAGGGTCAAATATTGTTTTTTTTTTGGCCCTTTTCATTTAACTTTAATTTTCAATCCTAATCTGAAACAACCAGCAAATAAATTTTAACAGCCATATATTAAGAGTACTGCACTTTAATGTCTATAAGTTTATAATTATTTATATTTTATTAATTGGGATCTTATTATTCTGTCTGTCTTGTAGTTGATGACTTATTTTCTTAAATTAACCCATGTTGTGTTCTTAAAGCAACACTTCTGTAAAACACCAACAGGGAATCTTTAGATCACTTAAAAAGAAATTAAAAAATAAAATTTTTTAACAAGAGTAAAAATACTTAGTTCATGTAATAGCTACCCTGAATTTTTTGGTGAGTTATATTTTATATCACCTTTTTGAGATCCTAGTAATCTTGACAGAAAAAAAAATTTGAACATAACTTTAAATGAAATAAAATCTGACCTACTGCTTTCGTAGTCATTCTCACATGTAGTAAGATGGGACAAAGAGTCTTATCTCAGGTAAGCAGGGCTCCTTATAAATCTTAAATGCTTTAGTTCTCAAGCTGATCTTTTTTTTAAATATCATTTTACAAAGTTTACATAAATTGTTTGAGGTCACATGAACATTAGCTCACACCATATGATATCACATTTAAAACATGAATTAAAGTACGGCTGAAAGATTTTAACCTTTACATAGATTAGGGTCTCATTAACTTAAAAATACATTTAAATTGTTCCACAATGTAAAAAGTAACATAAAACTTTACATATATTATTGATAACAGGTAAATAAATCCCCAATATATATTTTATTACCATACAACTTCAGAACACCTGCTTGATATAATGCTCTTTTAAAGTTTCTACCTTATAGAGTTGTATAACTGGAAAATATGAGCACATTAATAGCATCACAATTGCATTGAAGTTTCTACATTAACCAAGTTTAGCTTTTAAAGAAATGGCAGTACAGTGCTCTAAAATAACAGTTCTTATTTAAACATTTGTTTAATTTTTATGGTTGCTTGCTCTAGAAAATTTAAATCTTAATAAACTTAATGTTATGGGTAAACTTATGTTTAAGAAATTTTTGTCTCTTTTACACATGACTGATTTTTACAATCTTATACAGACTTTAGTACAAACTTATACAGACCTTAGTATATCAATCAGATATCAAACAAAAGTACTCATGAATGAGTAATCCCATATCAAATTTACTTTACTTATTTATCAAAATATTAGACAAATTTTTTGAACACTGTAAACCATTTTTTTGATTGAAAGAAAAGTCCTGGAACAAAGGCATATTAGACCTTTTGTAGACATTAATAGTTTATTAGATTTTTGAACACCTAGAAAAACTTGTAAGCTTAAATTTAAAGACATTTATATTTATCTGTTTACCCAATTTAAATTGAAACATTTAAATCACGTGAATTAAAGATCTTTGGATCCACATTTTAAAATTGTTTTTATGAGTTCTTTTTAATATGAGTGCTCCTTATATAAGTTAATTTGTGTATCATATATATGATATATGGATATATATATATATATATATATATATATATATATATATATATATAGACATACAACACATAACAAATTGTGCACACATAATAAAAGTGAAGGCCTTGTAGCTTTTCACAGGTGAAATCTCCATTGCAATGATTTAAAAATTCCACAGTTGGTCAAAGATATTACTGATCAGAAAAACATTAACCTAGGTCTGTAGGAGCAAAATCATGAGCTCAAAAAATAAATAAAGTACCTAAGGAAAAAATTATGAGTCCTAGAAAAATGACTGGCCAGTAATTGGTAAATACCATACAATTTACCTTTTTTTTCCCTTAGGCCTCAAATAAGTCTCCTACTAAGCTTACAGGCTTCTTTCATTTGCATTTCAAAATAAGTCCTGGCTGAGGTCTGGAAGAAGAAGGAAAAAAGGCTATTCTGAGCAGAAACCTTAGGCCTAAGGTTTTTTAACCATAATTTTCATGTTAGGATGTTGAAAATTATGATACAAGTTTAAGATACGATTCACAAAATTTTATATCTTTACAAGTTGTTTTGTCAACAGATATCATACTATGATTTAGTATCCTTGTCCAAATTAATGCACTGGTACACACAGTGACATTTTCCCAGGCTACCTAATTTAAAATTGGTGAAAAAAAGACTGAATGATTGGGAAGTTACTTGCCAACTTGGAAGTAGAGTTCTTTATTTTCCATCCTAAGTATTTAAGTTCTCTGGCATGAATTATCTGAAACCATGAACTAAACAAATACCTAAACCCGACTTTTAACTGCAAGATTGTGGAATGCTTCAAAAACCCATTCAGATACCAGATTGGTACAATGAAACATCATCATTTAGACACATATTCAGCTAAGATCATTTCCAAGAAACAATTTATAATATTAACACATTATTGCGCATGTCTTAAAGGGCTAGAAAAAAGGCACAAGACAGACAGAAATGAACTCCAGACAATGGCTGACAGACAGAACCCTTTAAAACAGAGCAAATAAGAGAAAAATCTCCTTCTCCAGTGGCACCACAGATGTCCCCACAAGGGGACCAAATGTTTTCACAGAGGAGCTACCTGAAATATAAAATAAAGTGTCTCCATGGCGACTTTACTGCATTTAGTGTCCCCTTTTTGTTTTTCTCTTTTTTTAAGAAGACAGAGGTGGCATTATCCTTGCAGTGCAGGGAACGAAGGAGGGAATTCCCTGAAGCAACAGGGCTTCGGCAGATACTGGGAGATACTCAGTTCTTCATTCCCCAGCAGGCATTACCATCTGCACTGGGTGTGCTCCAGGCAGCCAGCTAGGGCCTTCTCTCAATCTGCTTAACAAATGGTGGTAAAGTTCATCACAGTTCCTTAAAACACAGTCCAAAGGGGTGTCAGGCTTACTTGCTTTGTTACCCATTTTCACGTTCAATATCCTTAAGATTTTATCACAGAAATCACAAAACAAAACGCACAAAAACAAACAAACAAAAAACATATAGAACACAGAACAAAACACACACACACACACACACACAAAAAAAAAAAAAAAAAAAAAAAAAAACAGAATCCCGGTGCCAAAACAGAAAAACAGATGAGCAATTCAACGTCTTGCTAAAGCTCTGGGGTAGGAGCGCATGCGTGTCCCTCGGCACCTCTCTAACCTTCCAGAGGAATTCCCTACAGAACGGAACAGAGGACAGAACGATTCTCATTACTATCCTGGACAGGAGTGAATGTGAGCCTCCCCAGGCCACCTCTCTGTCATTAGAAGAGATCTCCCTTAACCATATATAAGATGTTATCAAGGTGCCACTTACCTATGGAGGCCTCCTCCACCAGGTACTTGCTAATAGTTTCAGTGCGGTGGTTCACTGCAGTGCTCCCCAGACCGATGGCTCACTCCAAGGCCTTGGAACATCTCAAGTTGTGCACCCCCTAGAGTGGCTCCCCAGCCCGTAGCCCTGGAGGGAAGGCCAGCTTCAGAATTTTCAGCAATCTGGTCTTGTGATCTGGTCGGGCAGGGTCATCTCACTGGGGAACTCCAAAATGTTGGAATAGGATGCAAGAAAAGACCAGTGACTCCAATTAAAATCAAATTAAGGCAGGCTTATTATTAAAACTGGCCAGGCTGCCTCTCCCTCCAAAAATGGCGGGAACAAGACAGCAACACCACCTTTCCTACAGCCCAGCTATATAGCCCAGAAAGTTACACAAAAAGGGGGTTACAGATAACAGAACTTTGAAAGCATCACACTGATGGTAGTTTACATTTTTTTTGCTGGCCCCAACATCAGAAATTATGAGGACCATTAGAGACTCAGAGAGGGTCGTTGTCTGGCCTGGGAAGGCCAATATTTATTAGGTGCCACTAATGTTTCAGAGAGCACTGTTATCTGGTCAGAGAGCCAGGCATGGATGAGTTCAAGGCACGGACAGGCATTCCAAGCAGGTTCAGAATTTGCAGTAATTTATAGTAAAGCCCAAATTATCTTTTCATGGCTTTCTGGCAAGATGGCTCCCAATTCTAATAAAAGATCAGGTTGGGTCTATCAAGCCTGTCCTTTACTTTTGGAAACTCCTCTACAACCTGCAAGGTTGTGAACTCCTGACCATTTTACATTCCAGATATGTATTCACAGATTTTCTAACTCATGTCCTCCAACTGTGTCTTACTTGGGGTGAAGGTAATATCAAGGCATTGTTCTGGATGAGAGTGGGAAGATTTTTGTGTAGCACATATTTGCATACACATTTAGGAGATCACTCCTCCTAAACACTGATTTGGAACAGAAAATTCAATCTATGGGGGAGCTTCCTAGCTGAACAACATTATACATAAATACAAGTTCATTAAATAAATAGTTTTGGATCAGTGGATGATATATATTTCAAGATGGATTTAAATTGGCATATATATTGCTAGATTTTAATGTCCATGTGACTTTTGTGTTTATAATGTTTTGTGATTTATGTGGATTTATAATCAAATTTTCACAAGATTATTCTCAGAAATATTCATCCAACTTAAATACATACTTTTTTCCTAGTACTGAAAAGTAACTTCAGTGAATGGTGGATAAAAATCCTAATATTTCTACAGTAACTGACCCAGATTAACATCAATGCAATTAGATTCCTATGGGACATGATGTGTATTTTGATGTTCATTTTTATTCAACATTGGTACATTACTATTTCTGCAGTTTATGCACATTATATATAGTATGATATATAATGTTCAATCACTTCCTTCTTGAGAACACATGTATTCTTACAGGTTTCTTGACTATTCTTTTCATGAGACTTCTTTCCAAACACACTATTGTTGATTTCCATAATCACTTTTGAAACAAAACTCACACACCTTTCAGGATAAACCACAACCATAATATTACCATTAGATGTATAACTGGTTGCAGTGAATGATTGTATATCAATATGAGATTTCTTTTATATTTTCAGATATCAATTCAATCCATTATTTAAAGTAGAGCAAGTTATATTATTTACACACAGTATGGTTTATTCATGCATTATCTGCATATTCATAGACACAGGGTACACCTATTTGTACCCTCAATAGTAATTTATACATCTACAAAATATTGCTACAGAAATGGTGGAAGAAATACTCAAGTCACCTGATCTACATATACATTTTATCACAATAATATTCTGGACACAAAATGCAAAGGTCACACTTATGATTTTACCAAAGCCTAAATAAAAAGTGAGCATGGATTAATAAAAACATCCATGTCCTGGTTACCTAATGCTCTCAAAATTCAATCCAATTTGTGACAACATATTAGTTTCTGCCTAAGGTTATATATTCAGACTCAAACCGTTGAAAATGTCTAAACAAATTACACACTTCATACTTTTACTGACTTCCTAATGTCTCTATTTATATCTGCTTTCCTACATATTTTCCCCAATTCGTCATTGTGACTGACTCTTTACATGTGCTGACATTCACATTCACTCTCTACCCGAAACCTTATTTGTAAAGAACTTTTGGTACAAATCCTATACTCATTCTTCTTTCTAAACCTACTGACTATCTTGCTAATCCTACAGACTATCCCTTTTTTATTGGATATTCTGTATGTTATTCAATCATCTAGTGTATACGATCCTATTTCTTTGTATATCAATTTATCTGAGACATCTGTGCAGAATATAATTCAAAGCAAAGTATGCTACTCAAGGGCCCAAAGTCCTAC
The DNA here is from genome assembly GCF_048772815.1 of Callospermophilus lateralis. Classification (NCBI taxonomy): domain Eukaryota; kingdom Metazoa; phylum Chordata; class Mammalia; order Rodentia; family Sciuridae; genus Callospermophilus; species Callospermophilus lateralis. The sequence goes on along the minus strand of NW_027514462.1, from coordinate 220,722 downwards.
TTGGCTTCAAGTCTTCCCTAGATTTCTGTTTCCATACTTATATTTCACCTATATATTCTTGTAAATATCTCAGGTTCCCAATACCGTTATTCATCCAGCAGAATGATTCCTAACGCAAATAGAACATGATATTAACATTAACCATACACTGTTACCTCAATCTAACTTTACAGCAGTGCAGGGATAGAGTTGGTCTTACAATCCAGGAATATAGGGGATCTTCCACCTGCTGAGAATCTCAAAGATCCATGCAGAAATTATCCCTGAAGAAGATATAGAATGCTATGAAAGACCTGAGAGAGCAAAAGTCATTTTCCATGGCAAACAACCTGGTCAGGATGAAGAGATGTGTCTGAATAAGCCTCTCACATTTTAATGTAGACAAAATGGACCAAATCAACCCTGTGTGGAGATCTCTCTCCCAGTACCTATTGTTGATATACCATTCTAACTTGTGAAAGTGTCACAGGAAGTAGGGGCAGCCTCCATCTCATGGGACCTTAGGAAGAAACTGTTAGGACAAAGTGTTTTCCAAGGCTGTGAGCTCATTCAGTTCATGAAGGAAGTGACCTACCTCACTTCTTTGTGATGGAACTCTCTGAACTTGGGATCCCGGAAACCAGGCACCCAGGGTCAGGCCCAGTAACAGTCACAGAGATCTCACTTTTTTGGATTTATCATGGAAAGAGTCAGTCTTTCTTGGTACTTACAGATGTGAAGATGGTCAAATGCCAGAAAAAATCTGAAGAGGTGTCTTCAGTGAGAATGCAGGTAGTGGCGGCTCAAAGCTGGCTCCTGAAAACTTCACAGAGTGGGCCAAGGAGTCCAGATTTGAGAACAGACAGGCCATTTCGGGTGAACAAAGAATGGCTCACCAGGCAGAGGACACTCCGGTTAGTAACAGACCTTCTTGGGGGAAGGAGGTGCATTTGTGGGAATGAGTGTGGGTTTGTGGTTTTGTCTCATGTTCTGAGAATAGGTAGGAAAGTTGGTTTGTTTGGTTTGGAGTGGACTGTTTCTATTAAGTCATTTGACAAGGCAAGTGTTTCTATGTCTGTGTATCCCACTGTGTCCGTGGGTGTAGACATTACAAAAGAAAATGCATCAATGGATGTGTCCTGTCTAGGAGAAAGCTTCCCAACATTCACGCTGCCCAATTTATAAAAGGACAGAGGGTTGCCTTATTTGTGGGCAAGACCTGAAATCTTCCTAAGTTCCTGTTTTCTTCCTGAATTCTGGCCACTCTCCAGAATAGGCTCATGATTTTGTGACCAAGATAGGTACCACCTCCAAGCTCTGTGACTTGGCCATGTACTGGATAGCTGAAGGGAATGGCGAGAATCTCAGAAAACTCAGATATCAATGTTACCAGGAAAGTCTCAGTGGAGAAACCCTGCTTTGGGACTTTTGCTTACCTATTGTTCTATAGCACTGAATGTCAGGAAGGTCTTTGCCTAAGGCCACCCCGTTGTGAAGCCTGAATAAAACAGTTCTCTAATGTAAATGAATGGGCATCACCTGTCCCTTTTTGAGTAATTGATTTCGAAAGGGATGTGTCTGAATCAGCCTGTTGGCCCTGTGTGAGGCTGTGGCTTAGATTCTCAGCACCTGATGGATCTAAAGAAAGATGCCATGTGTGCATCCAAAACCAAAATGGCCAAAAGTGTACTCATTATGGATGAAGTCTCTCGCCTTCCTCTGTAAGTTTCCTGACCTCCATAAGGTGAGAATAGGAATCCTTTGGGTCAAATGAGTTTTTCAAAGCCCTTCAGAGTCTAGCCCATTGGTGCTTGGGTTTTCTCATGACCCCAATCCACATGAAGAATCTAAACCCCACAGTCAGTAGGCCTCAAATTGGAGAAGTGGAACAGTAATAATGGTAGGCCTATTTGATCACTCCTGGTTCAGAGGAAGGGTTTCCAGGCCACCCTGACTTTAGGCAAATGACGGGCAAGGGAGCTTATTTTGGACACTGTCTTGTCCAGCGCCCCTCATAGAAACCTCCAGCTAGAGGTTATGATGAGTGTCTATGTGGAAAAGATGAGGGCCATATGGGAGTGTTTTCGTTTAAATTTTGGTCATTTGTGTGGCGATTGGAAGAAATCACTGGGTCCACCTGGGCTTGAACTCTAGTGTGAATCCCTATAGAGACTGAATTCTGAAACTGACCTCAGAGAAGTATTGCCATGAGCTTTGTTGGGATTTTAGGAGCCCACGCATGAGAGTAGCCCTTATAAACTTAGATCAAGGCCACAGAGCACTGGGAATCTCAGCCAAGATAATCCATGATTTTCTTCTTAAAGTCTTGGCAGCCATAGCTGAGAGTCAAAACACACATGTACCTCACATTGTAGACTTCAATTGGACTGGCTTCATGTGACCTTTTGACAACTCTTTGGGAAGCCTTGCCTATGAGAGTTCTCCAGAGTTTCATTGAAATGAGCTTCCTCAACATTTAATGGTTTTTGAAAACCACAGTTCCTCCAACTTCATCCTCAAAAAAATGGCTAGATAAACACCATGAAATTTTTGGAATTCCCATGACCAGGTGGCACTGGAGAATCTTTGGATGTCCTATTGCTAATCATGAGTGTATCAGACAGTGCCTTGACTGACTAGGTTTCTTGAAAATTGTGTAGAACAGAGATGCCAGTAAGTTGGAGCCTGCAAATTAGTGGGCCTAGAGCAGTGGTGTGAAGGTGTGTGATAAAATGTGTGGTGGGGCCATGTGGATCTGCCACTGGCTTCCAAATGGCTTGTGAATGACATGGTACAGCCAGCAGAACCTTCCATGTAAAGGCATCTTTTTGTATAGGGAGATTTCAAGGCAATGTTCAGAATCAGGTTGCTATGGACAAAGGGGCAACCCATGTGGGATAGAATCCTGGTTGGTGCATTCACATGCAGACCATGACCTCCACACGTGACAGAACTCCCTCCAGCACTGTGTCCCAGTTGATCTCCTTGTATTTCATGAAGAAAATACCAAAGTCCCAGTGCAGCAGCAAGAACCACCACGAAAAGTGGAGGAGGACCAAATGGCTTCACAGTTCACACGGTGAGTCACTTAGCTCCCAGTGGCCATAGTTTAACTACAAAGAGAGTATTCGCACTGCTGCCTCATGTTCATTGGAAAATTAGAAACAATGTCCTCCAGGTCACATAGATGCAGACCCAGCTTTGATGGTCTCACTAGAAAGTAAGCTAAAGCTACTGACAACAACATATATTTCAAGTGCCCAACCTCAGAGGCAGTTTATCAAGAAGTCTTTAGGCCAGCAGAACTCCATGTTTGTGGAGTGTTTACCATGTGCCTTACTTTTGGAAACTGCTCTACCACTTCCAAGTTTGTGAAATCCTGAGTATATTCCATTCCACATATGCATTCACAGATTTTCTAACTCTTCTCCTCTAATTGTGTCTTACTTGGGGCGAAGTTAATGTCAAGGCATTGTTGTGGATGAGAGTGGGAAGATTTTTGTGTAGCACATATATGCATACACATTGGATTCATTTTCCAATTTTCCATTCGAAATACTTAATCCCTGACACTAACTCATAAACTACTAGACTCTGACTGCTAATCCTAATATGATGAAGAAAACTAACCCAAACAGAACAGAAATACAAGCAGTTCAAAGGAGGCATGGTGTATATTTGGACTTGCCATTTGCATTATGAAGGGTAGGTGTTATAAATCTAGTTAATTTTTAATTGAAATAGTTCTCCTTGTGTTTTTAAAGTTAATAAATATATAAATTCCTGTCTCCCTTTCCCTGTAGCCTATTCAGAACATGTATTTTTAAATGCACATATAGAATCCTACCTGGTATCACATGTACATTCTTGTGAGGTGGCTGACTTGGCAGATACAAATTATGAGAAGAGATCACTCCTCCTAAACCCTGTTGGATCTTAAAATTCAACCTATGGGTGAGCTTCCTAGTTGAACAACATTAAACATAAATCCATGTTCAGTAAAAGAAATATTTTTGCATCTGTGGATGATATATATTTCATGATAAATTTCGATTGGCATATATATTGGTAATTTAATGTCTCTGCATGTGTGTTTTTTGTATATATATACTCTCCAGATTTTTCAAAATATGAAATATATGTGTCTTATATACACTCCCTAAATTCATTCATGTTCATGTGTATGGATTTATAATCACGTATTCACAAGATTATTCTCAGAAATATTCATCCACCTGAAATACATATTTGTTACCAGTACTGAAAACTAACTTTAGTTAACTTTGCATACAAATACTAAATTTGTACAGTAACTGACCCAGTTTAACATCAATGCAAGTAGATTACTATGGGACATGATGTGTATTTTGACATTCATTTTTATTCAACACTGCTACATTACTATTTCTTCAATTTATGCACATCATGAGATATATATTTCATCCACAAGTTAGCAAACTTATAGGCATTTGTTTCACTTTCAATAAATTCCTGCTTCAGAACACATGGATTCCTCCAGGTTTCTTGTCTGGTCTTTTCATGAGACTTCTTTCCAAACACATTATTTTCAACTTCCATAATCAATTTTGAAGGAAAACTCACACACTCTTCATGATAAATCATAATCCTAATATAACGTTTATATGTTTTACTGGTTGGAATGAATGTATGTATATCAATATAAGATTTCCTTTATATTTTCAGATATCAATTGAATCCATTATTAAATTTGGAATCCATTATATTATTTATTCACAGTATTGTCTATTCATGCATTATCTCTATATTCATATCACAGGGTACACCTATTTTTACCCCCAATAATAATTTGTACATTTCGACACAGAAGCAATGGTCACACTTATTATTTTACCAATGTAAATGTCAGGCGAGCATCGGAGGAAGAGACTACCAGGGACTGTCTAATGCAACAGCCAAAAGTTTATGGGGGTCCAACATGCTGGGGCTCACAGATCCCTTGAATAGAGCAGAGAGCCCTGAGAACAGCTTAAGCAGAGCTTATATACTTTCCTTGGAGAGGGCAGGGAGGGAAGATTATTGATGGGTCAGCGCGAGTGGGCAGTTTGCGTGCAAATGGGTGAGGGAGTACATTCTGCAGTTTTGCAGTTGGTACAGAACATTCAGGGAACAAGATTAGCGAACAGTTCTCAAGATATCAACAGTGTTTTGTTAAGCATACCGTAAAACTGGAAGTGACAATTACCTATTTTATTTACCTTTCATTCCCCACTTTCTTTTGGTTACATTAAATCATAATAGTGATCATTGAGGATGTCACATTTTATGTTTGCTAGTGTGGTATATTGATTTCTGATTACCATAAGTTTAACTTGTCCAATTTGAGCTTGGAGAAAGGAAACTACACGGTTGAGCAAACAGGGTCCTACAGTTAGCAATAATGTGAGGATTATTAATGGACCGGCCAGGGCTGATAAAAGCATAGTTACCCAGGGGGACTCTGTGAACCAAGACTCAAACCACCCTTTTTGGGCCTCTCTCTCTTGTTGATGCTCTTCAATGCGTCTTCTTAATTTAATCATAGATTCTTTTACAACTCCAGTATGGTAGGCATAATAACAACATTCTTCCCTCAATGCAGGACAAAGGCCCCTTCTCTCATGAAGAGGAGGTCGAACCCTCGCCTGTTCTGTAAAACAACTTCAGAGAGAGAGGTTAAAGATTCTTGTAAAGCTGTGATGGTGGTTTTTTAATATCTTTAAGTTTTGATCTATTGCTGCTTCTAATTGGGTCATTTGTTGTGTCCCATGGATTAGGGCAGTGGTTCCTGTGCCCTTCTCTGCAGCAACTACTATTCCTCATAGGATGGCTAAAGTGAAGGATACAGGTTGCCAGCGGAACCGGGTTGTATGCCCCCCTATTTGAAATTTAAATGATCCTGCCTCATGATAGAGCACTCGGGGAAACATCTGCACCATTACATAATTAATCACATCTGTTGATAATTTTATGAATAAACAATGTTTAAGTATATAGAATTATACTGTTGTAGGTATGGACAAGGCAAGGCACCTAAGATAGCACCAAAGATAGGGAAACAGTCCTATTTGGTTGCAACCGGATATAGAGGGCATTGCTTCTGTTGTAATCAATTAATCCCCTGAATCCCAAGTTTAGGTAGTTTCAGAATTTTGTACCCAACATGTAAGGGAAAAGACTCAGAAATTCACAGTCTGCAGAAGTTCACAAAAAGCAGTTTTTGGTTCTGTTTTTATTTTCCTCTTCTCTGGGAAAGATAACTTATTAAGGACACCTGGGAGGGGGAGAGCTTTTTTCTTCTCTTTTATTTTCTCCCTGCCAGCTGTTACCATGGAGCCCAGTTGGTAACTTCTTTATCTTGGAAATGTAGCCATCTCTGGAAGCCTCAGCTCAAGGCCAGAGGCCTTGTTCACATATTTTGTGAAAAACTAGTAAGGGGGTGTCTAGCTTAGAAGGGCTGATTTTTCCAGCCAGTGGCCAAGTATAACAGAGAAACACGAAAAGAGGAAGTTTGTCTACACTGAACTCTTTTATAAAGACTTTGTTGCTGAAAGTCCTAAAGTCAGCCACGATGAAGACTTCTGGAGAAGGCCATTTCAGATTTTTCTGTGGGCCTGGTACAGAGGGGAAGACGGGGAAGGCGGGGGGTGAGAGCAGTTCTGTGGTTCTGAGAATGAGGAAAAAGAGATATCAAAGAATAATGGGAAAAGGGTTTGGAATTTTCCTGGCAACAAAACGTGAGCAGTAGAACAGGTAGAGCAGATGGGAAGACAGGAGTGAGTATCCCAAAAAGCCTGTGAGGGACATTAAATTCTTAGTAACCTGTTTTTAGTGATGACAAAGCAACTTTAAAGGCCATTTTCATTACAACTTGGATTGGCGTCTGAGGGCACTCCTCAGCTGGTTTGAGCTTTGGGTTAGCTGGTAAGAGGACCTGGTGGGACCCGGTGTGGGCACTGACAGGAGAAGAGAGGAGTGAGTGGGTGGAAGGGTACCTCAGTACCTGCTGCCTCAGCATGGGGGCAATGGTCTGAGAACCAGAGGAGGTTTGGGGTTTTGATCTAGTAATTGGAGGGGAGAAATCAGGTTGTTGATGTGAGAGTGACAGCAGAGAATCTGGAGCAGAAGGATCTATTGGAGAAACATATTTCGTGATGTGAGCAAAGGAGGGAAAAGGCCTACACATAGGGGAATTTTCTTCAATCCTTTTGATCACTTGCCGAAGTTGAAATAGTCACACAGAATTTGAGGATCTAGAGACCCCTCTGGGGGCCATCGGTTTTGGTTGTCTAATTGGTAATATGGCCAATGCTGTGAACTGAATTTGATGAGGAGTTTGGGTTCCACCAGGCAGCCCCTGTATGCTCACATCCCCATGACTTACGGAAGAAGACGGCTTTTCCCCCACACAGCCGTTGTTGTTTGTGGCTTTGATAGTCCACCGGGCAAACATAGTAATCTAGGCTAGCCAACCTGCATCAGGCTTGCGTGTTCCTACATCCATAATGTTTGTTTCCATTATCTATGGTACGGGAGAAATTTAATGGAATTTTAGTGGGATCCTCTTCATCAGAGATATCCCAATTGGAAAGACGTATACCCAGCTGACAAATATCTGGGTGGAGAGTTGGCCACCAGGTCCCTAAGGGGGCTGTATGTGAGACAGACCAAACTTCTTGTCTAATTGGATTTGTGATCAGCCATCGCTGCTGAATGGGCTGATGATGGTTAGGACTAGTGGTGGCCAAGGGGAGAGTCTATAGCCTTATCCACATTGCAAATATGCAATTTGAAAGGGTTACCAGTCTTTTCCACTTTCAAGCCAGTGTCTGGACAGGGCACAGGCTTGAGATGAGAATTAGGATCCAGGAAGTGATTCCGTCTACCTTTACCACTGTAGGTTTTATAATTAGCACCTGGTATGGTCCTGTCCAGCGGGGTTCCAGGGATGACACCTGATGTCATCTTATGTAGATGAAGTCTCTTTTTTGATATTGATGTGGAGTCTCCTCTTCACCAGGTTGGTAGGCAGTGGCCAGCTGTTTTGACAGGTATCCCTGAGTTCTTTCAATAGCTTTAAGTTTGTCAAGCAAGGGGGTGTGGAAGGGATCGGTAGGTCTTAGAGTTGTGGTTAGGTCCTTACTGGAGGAGGGGCCCCATAGAGAATTTTATAGGAGGTGAGGTTACACAAAGAAACAGAGGGAGTATTTCTTGCATGAAACAGTGCATAAGGCAGGAGCATAGTCCAATCTTTGATGCCCTCTCTAAGCTTAATTTCGTTAAGGTCTCTTTAATGGTTCTATTAATTTTTTTAACCTGTCCTGAGCTCTGCGGTCTATAAGCACAATGTAACTTCCAATTTATCCCCAGGATCCTGGCTAACCCCTTACTTACCTGGGTCATGAACGCCGGTCCATTATCAGACCCTATTACCTTAGGTAGGCCGTATCATAGAAAAATATCTTTCAGGATTTTCTACCACCATTTGTGCCTTTTTTTTTGTGGGGAAGGCTTCAATCCATCCTGAAAATATATCTACAAACACTAGGAGATATTGAAGTCCATATCTTGCTGGCTAAATTTCAGTAAAGTCCACTTCCCAGAATTTCCTGGTCTGGTTGCTCATAGGCGCTTTCCTACAGGAAGCTTGGAAGGGTAATTGTTCTATTGACAGAACGGACAGGGTTTTGTTACCCGTTCAGTTATGTCCTTTCGCTGTGAGTCGGTTAGTGGAAAACTCTGTTCTTGATCCTTCAGGAATGCCTGCAGTTTCTTTGGACCAAGGTGTGTGAATTGATGTACATTTTTAACGTAGTGTAGGGCTTTCTGAAATTGCAGGCTTGGCTCAGTGAAGTTGAGGAGTTCAGTGCCAGTGTCGTAAGATGTTATCAAAAGCTTGCTGGTGCTCAGGGGTCCATTGGAATTGGGCATCTCCCTTTAACAGCGGGTATAAAGGAGAAGTTAAGGACACAAACACAGGAATCCATAACCTGCAAAACCCAGTAGTCCCAAGAAACTCTTTGTGTTGTCTGCTGCTGGGGGGGGGGGTATCTGCACAACCGTTTGTTTTCTGGGCTCAGTGAGCCAACGTTTACCACCTCTAAGGGAATAGCCCAGGAAGACTACTTCTTGCTGGCAAATTTGGGGTTTTTTGGAAGAAGCTCTATACCCGAGTTGAGCAAGCTTACATAATAGTGCTTGGTTCCCAGACTCACAGTTTTCCTTGGTGTTGGCTGCAGTAGCAGGTCATCCACGTATTGAAGCTGGGTGACTTCGGGGTGCATAGTTCTGAAGTTGTTGACATCTCTGTGGAGGGCTTCATCAAAGAGAGTGGGGGAGTTTTTGAACCCCTGTGGGAGTCTAGTCCATGTTAGTTTACCATACGTTCCGGTTTCTGGGTCTACCCACTCAAAAGCAAACAGAAACTGACTGTCTTTATGCAGAGGCATGCAAAAGATAGCATCTTTATGTCCATACCATTTCTACTCAGGGTTCAGAGTGATAAGCAGATTGTACAAATTATTTACCGTGGGGTGAATGTCCTGCACTCTGTTGTTGATCTCTCTTAGGTCTTGAACGGGGATAGTCCCCAGTTCCTGGATTTTTTACTGGTAGCAGGGGAGTGTTCCAGGCCGATTGACAGGGCCTTAGGACCCTAAAGCCAGATATTTCTGAATATGGGGCCTTAACCCATCTTTAGCATTTTTGCTCAGAGGATGTTGTTTGACATTGATTGGGGAGGCTGAGGTTTTTAACTCCACTGTTCTTGGAGGTTGTTTCATGGCTAGTCCTAACCCAACAATTTTTGCCCAGGCATCTGGGTAATCTGTTATCCATTTCTGGGGTAGCTTGCCTGTTTGATCATTCTTGGGGTGTGTGAAAATTGGATGTTCATCTTTGACTGACATTTATAAAGCCATGACTATAGGAGTTTTTAATGAAGGATTTAGAAATTTCATTTTGGGGCCTTCGGGGTTAAAAGTTGTTTTGGCCCGGAGCTTACTGAGCAGATCTCTGCCCATCAATGGGGCCAGGCATTCTGGGATTACTAGGAAGGAATGTTGGATTTTTCCTTTCCCCATGTCCATGGTCCTCTTAGTTGACTAAGTCTGATATTTACTGCTGTTAGCCCTTTGAACTAGAGACCTTTTATTTGATAGAGGGCCCAGTGGGGCCTTAAGGGCTGAGTATACTGCTGCTGTATCCACTTCAAAGTTTATGGGGTCCCCTTCACTTCAAAAGTTACCCTGAGCTCGGGGAAGGGATCTGAGCCCCGACATTCTCAGTCAACCTCCAGAGTCAGAAAGGCTGTCTGGCGTGGCTGTCTATTTCTAGGGCACTTTTTGGCTCAGTGTCCTTTTTCTTTACAGTAGGCACATTGATCTGAGGCCAAGGGTGGCCTCTGGTGGGGACCCAGGTATCGTTTCTTGTCTCCCTGTTTCTTAATTTCTGGCCTATTTATTGTTGTGACCAGGACCTTAGTTAATACCTTCATCTGTCTTTTTCATCTGTCATCCTCCCTTTGCTCCCTTTCGTTCTCTCTGTTTCTCTCTTATAGGATACTTTCTCGGCTACCCTGAGTAAATCTCTCAAAGTCATATCTTGTAATCCATCTAAGTATTGTAACTTTCTTTTAATATCCAGATCAGCTTGCCCAATGAAGGCCATCATGACATATGTCTTTGATTCTCTGCCTGAAGATCGAAAGGAGTATATCTCCTATACGCCTCCATAATTCTCTCTAGAAACATAGAGGGATATTCATCAGGCCCTTGAATAATCTCTCTTACCTTGGCCAAATTATTTGGTTGGCTAGCGGCCGGTTGGAAACCCACTATTAGGGCCCGGCAATAAGTGGACAGATGCTCCCTACCTTCAAAGGTGTCGGGGTCCCAGTTGGGTCAGTTCAAGGGTAAGCCGGCTTTGATTATGTTGGGAAGTTGTGTTGGTCACCCATCTGGTCCGAGGATATTTTTTTCTAGCTTCCAGAAAGTTTCTCTCTCGTTCCTCTGTCATGAAGAGAATCCCTAGGATTTGTTGGCAGTCATCCCAAGTAGGCAGGTGTGAAAACGCCAGGGAGTTCTTTGAGTTCTTTTAGCCGGGCCAGCTTTCTCCAGGGAAGGAGGGGCTGTGTGTGTGACAAGGGGGAGTCATCTGGTGGGCGCTGGGCCGGCCTAGCTTTCTCCAATGGCGGAGAGGCTGAGTCAGCAGCAAAGGAATCACTTAGAGGTTGTTGGGGGTTGGTGGACGACAGCAGCGGATAAGAAGGGTAGGAGAGTCCAGTAGAGTCTTGAGACTCAGGGAGAACAGAGGTTGGAGGAGGAAGAGCAGAGGGTTTGTGAGATAGAATCATGGTGGAAGGAGTAGGAGTGGGCGCAGAGACAAAGAAAGGCTTCACCCATGTAGGAGGAGATTTGCAGAGGTCCTGCAAAGTTAAGATATATGGCTGTTGATCTGGATGTCTATGTGGCCCCGGTTGAAAGACAAAATCTCTGACGTTTCAAATTAGTGGGAAGTAGATGTTTCTAGGGGCTATCCAACTCCAAAGGTGGGTCATTCTGAGGCACAGAGGGTCTGCCAGGTCCAGCAATTTACTGAAAAAGAAAGATTCTGGGCCTTGCACAGACTTTGGTCCAGTGATCAAGGGTCAGGAAGAGAGGTGTTGAAGTGCTCTGTCCCAAAATGAGAGATACACAAACAGTGAAAGAAATCACACACTACACTGACAAGACAAGACAATAAAGACAGGCAATGGACGTCCAATACTGAGGCCAGGACTGAGTAGCCGGCAAAACCTGATGGGCTGGCAATACTGAATCCGAAGCAAAATATCACTGAGTCAAGGAGACTATTGTTCCTCGATTTCCTGAGTCCTCTGGGGCATCCCCCAGGGACGTGGCCTGTGGCTCTGTGACACGTATGTCAGCCTCTGTCAGAGAGAGCTCACGCTCATCACCAATAGCCATTTTGCCAAGCCCTAACCTGAAACCTAAAACCAAAAAGAGTTCCCTTACTTACCCTGAAAAGAGCCCCTTGGGGATCTTTCATCCGCCGCTGCCGGATCTTGCTCCTGCCTCCAGATGTAAAGGTCGGGCAAGCATCAGAGGAAGAGACCACCAGAGGAATGTCTCAAGCAACAGTAAATGGTTTATTATGGGTCCAGCATTCTGGGGCTCAGAGCTCACTTGAATAGAGCAGAGAGCAATGAGAACAGCTTAAGCAGAGCTTATATGCTTTCCTTGGAGAGGGCAGGGAGGGAAGTTTATTGATGGGTCAGGGCAAGTGGGTGGTTTGCGTGCAAACGGGTGAGGGTATACATTTGCAGTTTGGCAGTTGGGGACAGCACATTCTGGAAACAAGATTAGCAAACAGTCCTCAAGACTTCAACAGTGTTTTGTTAAGCATACAGAAAAACAGTAAGTAACAAGTACCTATTTTATTAACCTTTCACCAAAGCCTAAATGGAAAGTGAGCATGGATTACTAAACACATCCATATCCAGGTTGCCTAACGCTCTCAAATCAATCCTATTGGTGACTACATATTTGTTTCTTCTTAAGATAATATATTCAACCTCAACCCTGTTGAAAATGACTAATCCTATCACTCACTTTATATTTTCCTTATTTCCTAATGTCTCTATTGATATCTGCTTTCCTACATATTTTCCTCAGTTCATCATTGTGACTGACTCTTCACATGTGCTGACATTTACATTCACTCTTTATCCGAAACCCTATTGCTAAAGAACTTTTGGTCCAAATCCTATACTCACTCTTTTTTCTAACATACCGACTATCTTCCTAATCCTAAAGACTATCCCTTTTTGACTGGATGATCTCTTCGACAAGCAATCATCCAAGGTACAAGGTCCTATGCCATTGTATATTGATTTATCTGAGACATCTGTGCAGAACATAATTCAAAGCTAAGTATCCCAATCAACAGCCCAATGCCCATCCTGGATTCAAATCTTATCTAGATTTCTGTTTTCAAACTTATATTTCACCAATATATTCTTGTAAATATTGCAAGTTCCCAATACCATTATTCATTAAGCAGAATGATTCCTAACTCAAATAAAACATGTTATTAAGCCTAACCATACATTGTTCCCTCAAACTAACTTTACAGAAGAGCCGAGACAGAGTTTATCTTACAATACAGTAATGTAGGGGATCTTCCACCTGCTGAGAACATCAAAGGACCATGCAGAAATTATACCCTGAAGAAGTTGCAGGCAGCAATGAAGGACCTAAGAGGGGAAAAGTCATATTCCCTGGCAAACAACAGGGTCAGTATGAAGGGATGTGTCTGAATCAGCCTCTCCTTTCGTAATGTAGAGAACTGATGAAACCATGCCTGTGTGGAGAGCTGTTTACAGGTGCCTATGGTTGATATACCATTCTAACTTGTGAAAGTGTCAAAGGAAGTAGGGGCAGCCTCAATTTCATGGGACCTTTCGAAGCAACTGTTAGGACAAAGTGGTGGCCAAGGTAGTGACCTCATTCAGTTCCTAAAGAAAGTGACCTCACCTCTCTTCCTTGGTGATCAAAAAATCTGAAATTGTGATGCAGGAAGCCAGGCACCCAGAGCCAGTCCCAGTCCCAGTCCCAGTGGTCTCACTTGTTTGGATTTACCAAGGACAGAGTCAGTCTTCCTTGGTACCGACTGATATGAGGATTGTCAAATGGCAGAAGAGCTCTGAAGAGGGGCCTTTCCTGAGAAAGCAGGTATTGGTTCACCACTGGCTCCTGACAACTTCACAGTGTTGACCAAGGAGACCAGATCTGAGAAAGGACAGGCCATTTCAGGGGAACATAGTATGGCCCACCAGTTAGAGGACACTCCAGATAGTCACAGACCTACTTGGGTTAAGGAGGTGCCTTTGTGGGTGTTCAGTGAGTTTGTGCTTTTCTCTCATGTTCTGAGAATAGATAGAAAAGGCAGTTTTTTTTGGGTTGGAGTGGACTGTTTCTAGTAAGTCGTTTGACAAGGCTAGTGTTTCTAAGTCTTGAGTATCCTACTGTGTCCGTGGTTGTAGACATTAGAAAAGAGAAGGCATCAAAGGATGTGTCCTGTCTAGTAGAAAACTTCCCAGCATTCATCCTGCCTAATTGAAGAATGGACTTTGGTTTGCCTTATGGATGGGCAACACCTACTAAATTCCTAAGTTCCTGTTTTCTTCCTGAATTCTGGCCACTCTCCAGAATAGTCTCATGGTTTTGTTTCCAAGATATGTACCACCTCCAAGCTCTGAGACATGTCCATATACTTGATAGCTGTAGAGAATGGGAACATCTTAGAAAACTCAGATATCAGTGTGACCCGGAAATTCTCAGTGGAGAAACCCTGCTTTGGTTCATTTGCTTACCTATGGTTCTGTTGTCCTGAATGTCAGGAAGGTCTTTGCCTCAGGCCACCCCTTTGTGAAGCCTGAAGAAAACAGTTTTCAAATGGAAATGAATGGGCATCACCTGTGGATCTTTGCTTAATTGCTTGTAAAAGGATGTGTCTAAATCAGCCTCTTGGCCCTGTATGAGGTTGTGGCTTAGATTCTCAGCACATGATGGATCTAAAGATAGATTGCATGTGTGCAATCAAAACAAAAATGGCCAAAATCTGTCATTGTTGATGAGTCTCTTGCCTTCCTCTGTTAGGATTCTGACCTCTATCAAGTGAGAATAGGGATCCTTTAGGTCAAATGAGTTCTTTGAAGAACTGCAGAGGTGCTTGTGTTTTCTTGTGACTCCAAATCACTTAAAGAATCTATCCCTGAGAGTCAGTAGGCCTCAAATTGGAGAAGCAGGCCTATTGGATCACTCCAGGTTCACAGGAAGGGTGACCATGCCACCCTGACTTTAGGCAAATGAGGGGCAAGAAAGATTATTTCGGACACTCTCTTGGGATGCGTCCCACATGAAAAACTCCAGCCAGAGGTAATGATGAGTGTCTCTCTGGAAGAAGGTGAGGACCATGTGGAAGTGTTTTGGTTTTAATTGTAGTCATTCGTGTGGCAGTTGGAAGAGATGACTGGATCCACCTGGGCTTGAACTCTGGTGTCATTCCCCTTAAACACTCAGTTCTGGATCAATCATCAAAGAAGTATTGCCATGAATTGTGTTAAGAATTTAGGAGGCCATGCATGAGAATCTCCATTGGAAACTGAGATCTAGTCCTAGGGTGGCTTTCCACAGAGCACTGGGAATCTCAGCCAGGATATCAAATTATTTTTTTCTGAAAGACTTGGAAGCCATATTTGCTAGTCAAAACACACATGGACCTCAATTGTAGACCTCGATGGGCCTGGATTCATGTGACTTTTAGGCCACTCTTTGGGAAGCCTTGCCTGTGAGAGTTCTTCAAATTTTTCATTGAAATGAGCTTCCTCACCATTGAATGATTCCTGAATGATTTGAAAGCCATAGTGCTTCCAACTTCATAATTGAAAATTGGCTAGATAAATACCATGAAATTTTTGAAATTCCAATGACCAGGTGGCAATGAAGAACATTTGGATGTCCTGTTGCTGATCACGAGTGTACCAGACAGTGCCTTGATTGACTGGTTTTGATGAAAATGGTGTAGAACAGAGATCTCAATAATTTGGATCCTGCTGAGTAGTGGGCCTAGAGCAGTGGTGAGCAAATGTGTGATAAAACATCTGAGGTGGGGCCATGTGGATCTACCATTGGCTTCCAAATGGCTTGTGACTGACATGGTGCAGCCAGCAGACCCTTATATGTAAAGGCAACTTGTTATATGGAGAGGTTTCAGTGCAATGTTCAGAATCAGGTTGCTATGGTCAAGGGGGCATCCTATGTGGTATACAAGCCCTGTTGGTGCATTCTCCTGCAGACCCTGATCCACCACACGTGACAGAACTCGCGGCAACACTCTGTCCCAGTTGAACTCCTTGTATTTCGTGAAGCAAATACCAAACTCCGAGTGCAGCAGGAAGAAACATTAGGAAAAGTGGAGGATGATAAAATGGCTTCGCAGTCCATATGGGGAGACACTTAGCCCCCAGTGGCCACAGTTTACATACAAGAGAGAATTCAGCACTGCTGCTTCATGTTTATTGGAAAATTATAAACCATGTCCTCCAGATCACAGAGATGAAGACGCAGCTTTGATGGTCTCACTGGAAAGGAAGCTAAAGATCCTCACAAAAACATATATTTCAAGTGCCCAACCTAGAGACAGTTTCTCCAGACGTCTTTAGGCAGGCAAATCTCCATGTTTGTAGAGTTTTTACACTGTCCCTTACTTTTGGAAACTCCTCTACAATCTCCAAGGTTGTGAACCCTAAGCATTTTCAATTTCAGATATGTATTCAAAGATTTTCTAACTCTTCTCCTCTAATTGTGTCTTACTTGGGGTGAAGGTAATGTCAAGGCATTGTTCTGAATGAGAGTGGGAAAATTTTTTTGTAGTACACATTTGCATACACATTGATCCATTTTCCAATTTTCCATTCGAAATACTGAATCCCTGACACTAACTCATACCCTACTAGACTCTGACTACTAATCCTAATATGATGGAGAAAAATAAACAAAAAAAATGAAAATACAAGCAGTTCAGAGGAGGCATGGTGTATAGTTGGACTTCCCTCTTGCATGATAAAGGGTCGGTTTTATAAATCTACTCAATTTTTAATTGAAATAGTCCTCCATGTGTTTTTTTTTAAAGAGAGAGTTAGAGAGGAGAGAGAGAATTCTATAATATTTATTTTTTTAGTTATCGGCGGACACAACATCTTTGTTTGCACGTGGTGCTGAGAATCGAACCCATGCCGCACGCATGCAAGGCGAGCGCGCTACGACTTGAGCCACATCCCCAGCTCTCTCCATGCGTTTTTAAAGTTAACAAATATGTGAATTCCTGTCTCCCTTTCTCTGTAGCCTACTCAGCACATGTACTTTTTATATGCACATATAGATTCCTACTTGGTATCACACGTATATTTTTATGAGTTGGCTGACTTGGCAGAAACAAATTGTAAGAAGAGATCAGTCCTCTTAAACGCTGTTGGAACTGAAAATCCAAACTATGGGTGAGCTTCCTATTAGAACAATATTATACATAAACCCATGTTTAGTAAAATAAATATTTTTGCATCTGAGGGTGATATATATTACATGATGAATTACGATTGGCATATATATATTGATACTTTTCAATGAATTTTTG
The DNA here is from genome assembly GCF_048772815.1 of Callospermophilus lateralis. NCBI lineage: Eukaryota > Metazoa > Chordata > Mammalia > Rodentia > Sciuridae > Callospermophilus > Callospermophilus lateralis. The sequence goes on along the minus strand of NW_027514462.1, from coordinate 203,529 downwards.
TGTTTTTTGTCTATATATATATATATATATATATATATATATATATATATATATATACATACACTCTACAGATTTTATAAAATATGAAATATATTTTTCTTATATACACTCCGTAAATTCATTCATGTTCATGTATGTGGATTTATAATCAACTTTTCACAAGATTATTCTCAGAAATAATCATCTACCTGAAATACATATTTGTTTCCCAGTGCTGAAAACTAACTTCAATCAATGGTGCTTACAAATCCTAATATTTCTACAGTAACTGACCCAGTTTAACATCAATGCAAGTATATTCCTATGGGACATGATGTCTATTTTGACATTCATTTTAATTCAACACTGGTACATTACTATTTCTTCAGTTTTTGCACATCATAGGTTATATATTTCATTCACAAGTTCAGAAATTTATAGGAATTTGTTTCACTTTTAATCACTTCCTGCTTCAGAACACATGTATTCCTCCATGTTACTTGACTGGTCTTTTCATGAGACTTCTTTCCAAACACATTATTTTCGATTTCCATAATCAATTTTGAAGCTAAACCCACACACTCTTCAAGATAAACCATAACATTAATATTACCATTAGATGTATAAGTGGTTGGAATGAATGTGTGAATATCAATATAAGATTTCCTGTACATTTTCACATTTCAATTCAATCCATTATTAAAGTTGGAACCAGGTATGCTATTTATTCACAGTATGGTCTATTAATGCATTATCTCTATATTCATAGACACAGTGTACACCTCTTTGTTCCCCCAATACTAATTTATACCTCTTCAAAACATTGCTCCCAAAAATGGTAGAAGAAATAAACATGTCACCTTATCTATCTATTTATCAATATATATATATATATATATATATATATATATATATATATATATATATATATATATATATATTTCTTTTTTTATCACAGTAATATTCTGGACACAAAAAACAAAGGTCATACTCATGATTGTATCAAAGCCTAAATGGAAAGTGAGCATGGATTACTAAAAACAACCATATCCAGGTTGCCTAATGCTCTCAAATGTAAATCCTATTGGTGACTACATATTTGTTTCTTTCTAAGATTATATATTCAACTTCAAGCCTGTTGAAAATGTCTAATCCTATCACTCAGTTTATACTTTGCCTGATTTCCTTATATCTCTATTGATATCTGCTTTCCTACATATATTCCCCAGTTCATCATTGTGTCTGACACTTCACATATGCTGATATTTACATTCAATGTCTACCCGAGACCCTATTGCTAAAGAAATTTTGGTCTAAATCCTATACTCACTCTTATTTCTAAACCTACTGACTATCTTCCTAATCCTACTGACTATTGCTTTTTGACTCGATGTTCTCTTCGACAATTAATCATCCAAGGTATAAGGTCCTAAACCATTGTATTTCAATTTGTCGGAGACATATATGCAGAACATAATTCAAACCTAAGAATCCCACTCAAGGACCCAATGCCCTTCTGACTTCGAATCTTACCTAGATTTCTGTTTTCATACTTACATTTCACCTATATATTCTTGTAAATATCACAGGTTCCCAATACCATTATTCATGGGGCAGAGAGATTCCTAACCCAAATCAAACATGTTATTAACCCTAAACATACACTGTTCCCTCAATCTAACTTTACAAAAGAGGAGGGACAGAGTTGGTCTTACAATACAGGAATGTAGGGGATCTTCCACCTTCTGAGAACATCAAAGGTCCATGCAGAAATGATCCCTGGAGAAGATATAGGCAGCTATGAAGGACCTGAGAGAGGAAAAGTCATCTTTTATGGTAAACAACCTGGTCAAGATGAATGGATGTGTCTGAATCAACCTCTATCTTCTAAATGTAGAGAAGATGGACCAAATCAGGCCTGTGTGGAGAGCTCTTCCCAGGTGCCTATGGTTGATATACCATTCTAACTTGTGAAAGTGTGACAGAAAGAAGGGACAGACTCCATCTCATGGGACCCTTAGAAGTTACTGTTAGGACAAAGAGGTTGCCAAGGCAGTGACCTCATTCTGTTCCTGAAGGAAGTGACCTCACTTCACTTCCTTGGTGATGGAACTCTCTGAACTTGGGATCCAGGAAGAGAGGCACCCAGAGCCAGTCGCAGTCCCAGTCCCTGTGGTCTCACTTGTTTCAATTTACCAAGCACAGAGTCAGTCTTTCTTAGTACCAACAGATGTGAGAATGGCCAAATGCCAGGAAAGCTCTGAAGAAAGACCTTTCTGAGAAAGCAGGTATTGGTTCACCGCTGGCTCCTGACAACTGCACAGAGTTGGCCAAGGAGACCAGATTTGAGATACAACAGGCCATTTTGGGGGAATATAGTATGGCCCACCATTCAGAGGACACTCCACAAAGGAGGTGCCTTTGTGGGTGTAGGTGTGTGTATGGTTTTTTCTCAAGTTCTGAGAAGATGTAAGAAAGGCTGTTTGTTTGAATTGGCGTGGACTGTTTCTAGTAAGTCCTTTGACAAGGCAAGTGCTTCTATGTCTGTGTATCCCACTCTGTCCGTGGTTGTAGACATTAGAAAAGAAAATGCATCAATGGATGTGTCCTGTCTAGGAGAAAGCTTCGCAACATTCATCCTGCCTGATTTATTAATGGACTGCAGCTTTCCTTATTGAAGGGAAACACCTGCTATCTTTCAAAGTTTCTGTTTACATCCTGAATTCTGGACACTCTCCAGAATTGCCTCATTGTTTTGTGTCCAAGATATGTACTACCTCCAAGCTATGTGATATGGCTATGTACTGGATAGCTGAAGGGAAAGGCGAGCATCTCAGAAAACTCAGATATCAGTGTGAACAGGAAAGTCTCAGTGGAGAAACCCTGCTTTGTGCGTTTTGTTTACCTATTGTTCTGTTGCCCTGAATTTCAGGAAGGTTTTTGCCTCAGACCACTCCTTTGTGAATATCAATTCAATCCATTATTTAAAGTGGAACCAGCTATACTATTTATTCACAGTATGGTCTATTCATGCATTATCTGTATATTCATAGACACAGGGTACAGCTTTTTGTACAACCAATACTTATGTATATGTCTTCAAAATATTACTCGCAGAAATGGTGAAAGAATTACTCATGTCACCTAATCTACATATACATTTTATCACAGTAATATTCTGGACACAAAATGCAAAGTTCACACTTATTATTGTACTAAAGCCTAAATGGAAAGTGAACATGGATTACTTCCATGTTCAGGTTGCCTAATGCTCTCAAATATCAATCCTATTGGTGACTACATATTTGTTTCTTCCTAAGATTATATATTCAAAATCAACCCTGTTGCAAATATCTAATCATATCACTCACTTTATACTTTGCCTGATTTTGTAATATCTCTTTTTTTATTGTTACGATGAGCCAATTTAGTACTTTTTAAATTTTTTTTTCATCTTTCATACATTTGATTCAAGTGAGTTATGCATTTCCATTTTTACCCCAAATACAGATTGCAGAATCACATCAGTTACACATTCACAATGTTTACATAATGCCATATTAGTGACTGTTGTATTCTGCTGACTTTTCTATCCCCTACTATCCCCCCTCCCCTCCCCTTTCATCTTCCCTCTCTACCTCATCTGTTGTTGTTCCGTTCTCTCCCTTCCCCCCCTTTCCCCTCACAACCTCGTATATGTGATTTCGTATAACGATGAGGGTTCTTTTCGTTTCCATGCAATTTCCCTTCTCTCTCCCTTTCCCTCCCATCACTTGTCTCAGTTTAATGTTAATATTTTCCTCATGCTCTTTCCCTCTGTTCAGTTCTTAATTGCTCTCCTTAAATCAAAGAAGACATTTGGCATTTGTATTTTAAGGATTGGCTAGCTTCACTTAGCATAATCTGCTCTAATGCCATCCATTTCCCTGCAAATTCCATGAATTTGTCATTTTTTAGTGCTGCATAATACTCCATTGTGTATAGATGCCACATTATTTTTTATCCATTCATCTATTGAAGGGCATCTAGGTTGGTTCCACAGTCTGCCTATTGTGAATTGTGCTGCTATGATCATTGATGTGGCGGTATCCCTATAGCATGCTCTTTTATGGTCCTCAGGGAATAGTCCGAGGAGGGCGATAGCTGGGTCAAATGGTGGTTCCATTCCCAGCTTTCCCAGGAATCTCCATACTGCTTTCCATAATGGCCGCACCATTTTTCAGTCCCACCAGCAATGTACAAGTGTACCCTTTTCCCCACATCCTCGCTAGCACATATTATTGTTTGACATCCTAATGGCTGCCAATCTTACTGGAGTGAGATGGTATCTTAGGGTGGTTTTGATTTGCATTTCTCTGACTGCTAGAGAAGGTGAGAATTTTTTCATGTACTTATTAATTGATTGTATGTCTTCTTCTGAGAAGTGTCTGTTCAGGTCCTTGGCCCATTTGTTGATTTTGTAATATCTCTATTGATATCTGCTTTCCTACATATTTTCCACTGTTCATCATTGTGACTTACCCTTCAAGTGTGCTGATATTTACTTTCACACTTTAACCCAAACCCTATTGCTAAAGCACTTTTGTTCCAAATCCTATACTCACTCTTCTTTGTTAACCTACCGAATATCTATCTAATCCTACTTACTATCCCTTTTTGACTGGATGTTCTCTTCGAATTTTAATCATAAAAGGAACAAGGTCCTATGCCATTGTATATCGATTTATCTGAGATATCTGTGCACAACGTAAATCAAAGCTAAGTATCCCAATGAAGGGCCCATTGCCCCTCTGGGCTTCAAAATTACCTAGACTTTCTTTTTTCATTTATATATTTCACCTCTATATTTTTAAAAATATCGCAGGTTCCCAATACCATTATTCATCCAGCAGAATGATTTCTAACCCAAATCAAACATTTTATTAACCCTAACAATACACTGTTCCCTCAATGTAAATTTAAAGAAGAGCAGGGACAGAGTTGGTCTTACAATACAGGAATGTAGGGGATCTTTCACCTGTTGAGAACCACAAGTTCAATGCAGAAATGATCCCTGGAGAATATGTAGTCAGCTATGGAGGACCTGAGAAAGCAAAAGTAATCTTCCATGGCAAAATACCTGGTCAGGATGACGGGATGTGTCTGAATCAGAACCTCTCTTCTCAATGTAGAGGAGATGGACCAAACCAGGCCTGTGTGGAGAGCTATTACCGGGTTCCTATGGTTGATATACCATTCTAACTTGTGAATGTTTCACAGGAAGTAGGGGAAGCCTCCATCTAATGAGATACTTGGAAGCAACTGTTAGGATAAAGTGTTTGCCAAGGAAGTGACCTCATTCAGTTCCTGAAGGAAGTGACCTCACCTTACTCCCTTGGTGATGGAACTCTCTGAACTTAGAATCCTGGAAGCCAGGCACACAGAGCCAGTCCCAGTACCAGTCCCAGTGGGTTCACTTGTTTGGAATTACCAAGGACAGAGTCAGTCTTTCTTTGTACCTACTGATGTTAGAATGGCCAAAAGCCAAGAGAGCTCTGAATAGGGGCCTTTCCTGAAAAAGCAGATAGTGGCCAACCGCTGGCTCCTGACAACTTCATAGAGATGGCCAAGGAGACCATATCTGAGACAGGACAGGACATTTCGGGGGAACATTGTGTGGCCCACCAGTCAGAGGACACTCCATAGAGTCACAGACCTACTTAGGGTAAAAAGGTGCCTTTGTGGGTGTGGTTGTGAGTTTGTGATTTTGTCTCATGTTGTGAGAATAGGAAAAAAAGGTGGTTTGTTTGGTTTGGAGTGAACTGTTTCTCGTAAGTCGTTTGAAAAGGAGAGTGTTTCTATGTCTGTGTATCCCATGGTGTCCGTGGTTGTAGACATTAGAAAAGAGAGTGCATCAATGGATGTGTCCTGTCTAGTAGAAAGCTTCCCATTTCATCCTGCCCAATTTATGAATGGTTTGCGGCTTTACTTAAAGATGGGCATAACCTAATACATTCCTAATTTCCAGGTTTATTCATGAACTCTGTTCACTCTCCAGAATAGGATCATGGTTTTGTGTCCAACATATATACCACCTCCAAGCTCTGTGACATGGCCATGTACTGGATAGCTGAAGGGAATGGCGAGCATCTCAAAAAACTCAGATATCAGTGTGACCAGGAAAATCTCAGTGGAAAAACCCTGCTTTGGGCATTTTGCTTATATATTGTTCTGATGAACTGAATGTCAGGAAGTTCTTGCTCTGGCCACCCCTTTGTGAAGCCTGAAGTAAACAGTTTTCAAATGGAAATGATTGGGCATCACCTGTGGCTCTTTGCTTAATTGCTTTGGAAAGGGATGTGTCTGAATTAGCATCTTGGCCCTGTGTGAGGTTGTGGCTTAGATTCTCAGCACCAGATGGATCTAAAGAAAGATCCCATGTGTGCATCCAAAACCAAAATGGCAAATACACCAGTCATTGTGGATAAAGTCTCGCTTTCCTCTGTGAGGTTCCTGACCTCTATCAAGTGAGAATAGGGATCCTTTGTGTCAATTGAGTTCTTCAAAGCCCTGCAAAGGTGCTTGGGTTTCCTCATGACTCTAATTTACATAAAGAATCTATACCTCTAACTCAGTAGCCCTCAAATTGAAGAAGCGGTGCAGTATTAACGGCATGCCTATTTGATCACTCCGGGTTCACAGGAAGTATGTCCAGGCCACCCTGACTTTAGGCAAATGAGGGGCAAGGGAGCTTATTTTGGACACTGTCTTGGAATGTGCCCCTCATGGAAACCTCCAGCCAGAGGTTATGATGAGTATCTATATGGAAAAAGATGAGGGCCATGTGGGAGTGTTTTGGTTTAATTGTGGTCATTATGTGGCTGTTAAAGGAGATGCCTGGGTCCACATGGGCTTGAACTCTGGTGTGATTACACTTAGAGAGTGCATTCTGGATCTGATCTCAGAGAACTTGTGCCATGAATTGTGTTGGGATTCTAGGAGGGCACGCATGAGAGTCTCCCTTGGAAACTGAGATCTAGGCCCAGGTTGGCTTTCCACAGAGCACTGGGAATCTCAGCCAGGATACCACATGATTTTTTTTTCTGAAAGACTTGGTAGGCATAGGTGACAGTCAAAACACACATGGACCTCACATTGTAGACCTCAATGGGTCTGATTTCATGTGACTTTTTGGCCACTCCCTGGGAAGCCTTGTCTTTAACAGTTCTACAGAGCATTCATCGAAATGAGGTTTCTCATCATTTAATGGTTCCTGTACAAATTGAAATCCACAGTGCCTCCATCTTCATCCGTGAAAAATGGCTAGATAAATACAATAAAATTATTGAAATTTCCATGACCAGGTGGCACTGGAGAAAATTTGGAAAACCGGTTGCTGATCATGAGTATACCAGACAGTGCCTTGATTGACTAGGTTTCATCAAAATGGTGTATAACAGAGATGCCAGTAAATTGGAGCCTGCTGAGTTGTGGGCCTAGATCAGAGGAGGGGAGGTGTGTGATAAAACATCTGTGGTGGGGCCATGTTGATCTTCCATTGGCTTCCAAATGCCTTGTGACTGACATGGTGCAGCCAGCAGACCCTTATATGTAATGGTATCTTGTTATATAGAGAGGTTTCAGGGCAATGTTGAGAATTATGTTGCTGTGGTCAAGGGGAAAAGCTATGTGGAATAGAAGCATTGTTGGTATATTCTCTTGCAGACCCTGACCCACCACACGTGACAGAACTCCCTCAAGCACTGTGTCCCAGGTGATCTTTTTTTTTACTTCATAAGCAAATACAGCAGCAAGAAACACCATGAAAATTGGAGGATGAACCAATGGCTTCACAGTCTACACAGGGAGACACTTAGAACCCAGTGGCCACAGTTTACCTACAAAGATCAAATTCAGGACTGGTGTCTCATGTTAATTGGAAAATAAGAAACTATGTTTTACAGGTCACATAGGTGCAGACCCAGCTTTGATGATCTCAGTACAAAGGAAGCTAAAGCTCCTCATAACAACATATGTTTCAAGTGCCCAACCTCAGAGGAAATTTCTCAAGAAGTCTTTAGGCCAGCAGAGCTCCATGTTTATGGAGTGTTCACCCTGTCCCTTACTTTTGGAAACTCCTGTACCACCTTCAAGGTAGTGAACTTCTTAGCATATTACATTCCAGAGAAGTATTCACTGATTTTCTAATTCTTCTCCTCTAATTATGTCTTACTTGGGGCGAAGATAATGTCAAGCCATTGTTCTGGAGGAGTGGGAAGATTTTGTGTGGCACATATTTGCATACACATTGGATACATTTTCCAATTTTCCATTCGAAATACTGAATCCCTGACTCTAACCCCTACCATACTAGACTCTGACTACTAATCGTAATATGATAGAGAATAATAACCAAAACAGAATAGAAATACAAGCAGTTCAGAGGAGGCATGGTGTATAGTTGGAATTGCCTTTTGCATTATATAGGGTAGGAGTTATAAATCTAGTCATTTTTTTTTGTTGAAATAGTTCTCCGTGTGTTTTGAAAGTTAACAAATATGTGAATTCCTGTCTCCTTTTCTCTGTAGCCTATTCAGCACATGTAATTTTATATGCACATATAGAATTGTACCTGGTATCACACGTACATTTTTGTGAGGTGACTGACTTGGCAAATACAAATTGTGAGAAGAGATCACTCCTCCTAAATGCTGTTGGAACTGAAAATTCAAACTATGGGTAAGCCTCCTAGTTGAACAACATTATACATAAATCCATGTTCAGTATATGAATATTTTTGGGTCTGTGGATGATATGTATTTCATGATGAATTTTGATTGGCATATATATTGCTAGTTTTTAATGTCTGTGTGTGTGTGTGTGTGTGTATATATATATATATATATATATATATATATATATATATATATACTCTCCAGATTTTTCAAAATATGAAATATTTGTGTCTTATTTTGCACTCCCTAAATTCATTCATATTCATGTATGTGGATTTATAATCCAATTTTTAAAAAATTATTCTCAGAAATATTCATTCACCTGAAATACATATTTTTTCCTAGTACTGAAACAGTTTTCAGTAAATGGTGCATCCAAATCCTAATATTTCGGCATTGCAAGATGGCTGTGAAGACAGTGTATCACACCCAGTGTACCCTGCCACTGCGCAAGTGAATAACGAGTTTGAGCAATGAAAAACTATCTTGTTAGGATCTTACAGGAAAATGGGTGTTTACCGAAACCTAGAAGAATGATTTCCACCACCGAGGTCCGGTAATTGAGTCTCAAACACAAGCCACTTGTGCAACTGGAGATCCATTCTGATTGATCCGCGTGACCTGCCCTGTGTCTACAAATGGTGAGGCACCACCGAGAAGCGACCAGCAAGCAGGGAGAAACGTTGCTGCGGATTCTGTGGAATCCTGCTGGCTGAGCATCCACTGAGCCCCCAGCTGAATTCGGGATTTCAGACGGGGATGTTAGCAGTACATTTCTATGCCCCAAAGCAGAAACTCCACAAAGGAAACCAACAGCCACCATCTTGGAGAGCTGAAGTAACCACCACCACTCCCTGACAGATTGCAAGAATAAAACAGGTGTGTGTTTCTCAGCTCATCTCACATACAGAGGGGAATTCGCATAAAATATCTCCTAGGCTTTTGGGGGAGGAATAATCAGAGCAAGTCTGCATAAAAACTGGGGGAAAACTAGAGGCACCTGACCTTCATCTCCCCTTCCCATCAGCGGCAAAAATGAAACTTGTCTAGCCAGTGCGGGGCGATGGGCAAGCGAAAAAAATTAAAACAATAGAGTTCCAGGGTTCCCAATATACACCCTCCCCACCCAACAAACGGCAGACCCAGAGAACAGTTTGAGCTGCCGAGAAGCATCACTCAGGAGAAATCTGGTCTAGCAGGAGAAATCAGGACTAGCAGGATAAACCAGGGGACTAGAGGCCAGGCCCTCCTGACTGGCTGGCTGGAGAACGCCGGCCCACTGCCAGTGTGACTGGGCAACTGGAGACCACCTTCCTGCTGGCGCCAGCCCACCTGCTGACGCTATGTCTTGACGGCTGGAGAACGCGCGCCTGCCGGCGACCGAACGCGCAACTGTGTGGCTAGAGATCACCCACCAGCTGAAGACAGACCACAAGCTGCCCGCGCTACTGGGTGGCTGGAGACTGCCGGCCTGCCAGCGACCGGGAGCTGAAACCAACCAGAGACAATCCAGTCCACCCACCCAATTCGGACACTCCGGCAAGGAGCCTGGGGCCCACCACAGCAGAGAGGTGACATCACTGGAGCTCGGCCGTCAGAATTCCTTAACAGCGGAATCCACTTAAGCAGGCATAGTCTACCAACACAAAGGAGAGAAAACAGAGATATATAAACCCATAACAAATCTATAGAAGAGAGCAGAAACACAGCAATCAAATAGAGCTGGAAAATGACGTGAACATCATGAAAAAACAAGGGAAAACAAGGTGTACAAACAATGAAGGACAACTTAATACTACAGGAGAACCTAGAAGCATCAGAAACAGGGATAGGGAAAAAACTTAAGTCATACCTAACTCAGATGGAAAGGAATAAGAGAGAAGACATGAGGCAGCAAGTCTAAGGATAAAAGTATATTTTGAAAATGAATTAAACAAACAAATTCAAATGGCAAAGAACAAGCTTTACCAGGAGATAGAGTTCTTTTAAAAAATCATACAGTAATTCTAGAAATGCAGGAAACTATAAACCAAATTAAAAACTCAAACAAGAATATTACAAATAGACTAGATCAAGTAGAAGTCAGAACATCAGATAATGAAGACAAAGTTTGTCAACTTGAAAAGAATATAGTCAACACAGAAAACATGCTTAAATCCCATGAGCAACTATTCAAGAGATATGGGATGTCATAAAAAAAACAAAATTGGGAGTCATCGGGATAGAAGAAGGCATAGAAATTCAAAAAGAATGAATGAACAACATATTAAATGAAATAATTCTAGAAAACTTCCAAGAGATGAAAGATGGAATGGATTGCCATATCCTGGAAGCCTACAGGACCTCAAACATTCAAAACCATAATAGACAAACTCCAAGACATATAATTATGAAGATAGCCAACATACAGAACAAGGAGAGAATATTAAAAGCTACGAAAGAAAGTAGGCAGATAACATTCAGGGGTAAACCAATAAGGTTAACAATTGATTTTTCATCACAGACATTGAAAGCGAGAAGATCTTTGAACAATGTATTTCAAACACTGAAAAATAATGGATTCCAACCAAGAATACTGTATCCAACAAAATTAAGCTTCAGATTTGACAATGAAATTAAGTCCTTCCTGATAAATAAAAGCTAAAAGAATTCGCAGACAGAACACCAGCACTGCAAAGCATTTTGAGCAAAATACTACAAGAAGAGGAATTGAAAAATAGTGCCCAAAACTAACAGCGGGAGGTATCTCAGTAAAGGGGTAAGAAAAAAACCAAAAAGTAAAAACTACCCAAATTAAAATAAATAAATAAATAAACATGACTGGAAGTACAAATCATATTTCAATTGTAACCTTAAATGTTAAAAATCTAAACTCACCAATCAAGAGACATAGGCTAGTAACCTGGATCAAAAAAATAAATCCAACAATATGCTGCCTTCGAGAGACTCATATGAAAGGTAAAGACATACACAGGCTGAAAGTGAAAGGTTGGGAAAAATCATACCACTCATATGGCCCTCGGAAGCAAGCAGGAGTGGCCATACTCATATCATATAAAATCAACTTCAAACCTACATTAATCAAAAGGGATAAAGTAGGACACTATATATTGTTAAAAGGAACCATCCACCAACAAGACATAACAATTATCAATTGGTATGCACCAAACAATTGAGCTGCAATGCTCATAAAACAAACTCGCCTCAAGTTCAAGAGTCAAATAGACTACAACACAATAATTATGGGTGACTTCAACACACCGCTCTCGCCATTAGACAGATCCTCTATAAAAAACTGAATAAAGAAACTATAGAATTCAACAGCACAATCAATAACCTTGACGTAACCGACATATATAGAATACATCAACCATCATCAAGTGGATACACTTTATTCTCAGCAGCACATGGATCCTACTCCAAGTTAGACCATATATTATGCCATTGGGCAACTCTTAGTAAATATAAAGGTGTGGAGAAAATACCATGCACCATATCTGATCATAATGGAATGAAACTGGAAATCAATGATAAAAGAAGGAAGGAAAAATCCTACATCACATGGAAAATGAACAATATTCTACTGAATGATCAATGGGTTACAGAAGACATAAAGGAGGAGATAAAAATATTTTTAGAATCAAATGACAATACAGACACATCGTACTGGAATCTATGGGACACAAAGAAGGCAGTTTTAAGAGCGAAATTCATTTCTTGGAGTTCTTTCCTCACAAAAAGAATAAAACAACAAATAAATAAACTCACAGTACACATGAAAAACCTAGAAAAGGAAGAGCAAAACAACAGCAAATGTAGTAGAAGACAAGAAATAATTAAAATTAGAGCAGAAATCAACGAAATTGAAACAAAAAAAAACATTGAAAAAATTGATAAAACTAAAAGTTGGTTCTTTGAAAAAACAAATAAGATTTACAGGCCCTTAGCCATGCTAAGGATGAGAAGAAGAGAGACAACTGAAATTACTAACATATGGAATGAAAAAGACAATATCACAACAGACAGTACACAAATACAGAAGATAATTAGAAAGTATTTTGAAACCCTATATTCCAATAAAATAGAAGATAGTTAAAATATCGACAAATTTCTTAAGTCATACGATCTGCCCAGATTCAGTCAGGAAGACACACACAATTTAAACAGACCAAAAACAAAGGAAGAAATAGAAGAAGCCATCAAAATACTACCAACCAAAAAAAGCCCTGGACCTGATGGGTATAGAGCAGAGTTCAAAAAAACCTTCAAAGAAGAATTAGTACCAATACTTTTCAAGCTATATCAAGAAATAGAAAAATAAGGAGCTCTTCCAAATTCATTCTCGGAGTCCAAAATCACCCTGATCCCAAAACCAGACAAAGACACTTCAAAAAAGAAAACTACAACCAATATCTCTAATGAACTTGGATGCAAAAATTCTCAATGAAATCCGTGTGAATTGAATCCAAAAGCATATCAAAATAGTTGTGCACCATGATCAAGTAGGATTCTTCCCTGGAATGCAAGGCTGGTTCAATATACGGAAATCAATAAATGCTATTCACCACATCAATAGACTTAAGGACAAGAACCATATGATCATCTCGATAGATGTAGTAAAAACATTCGACACAGTTCAGCATCCCTTTATGTTCAAAACACTAGAAAAACTAGAAATAACAGGAACTTACCTCAACATTGTAAAAGCTATATATGCTAAACCTCAGGCTAGGATCATCCTAAATGGAGAAAACTGAAGGCATTCCCTCTGAAATCTGGAACAAGACAGGGATGCCCTCTATCACCACTTCTATTCAATTTAGTTCTTGAAATACTAGCCAGAGAAATTAGACAGACAAAAGAAATTAAAGGCATAAAAATAGGAAAAGAAGAACTTGAATTATCGCTATTTGTGGATGACATGGTAATATATTTAACAGACCCAAAAGGGTCTACAAAGAAACTGCTAGAGTTAATAAATGAAGGATATAAAACCAACACGCATTAATCAAAGGCATTCCTGTATATCAGCAACAAAACTTCTGAAATTGAAATGAGGAAAACCACTCCATTCACAATATCCTCAAAGAAAATAAGATACTTGGAAATCAACCTAACAAAAGAGGTGAAAACCACAGAACCCTAAAGAGAGAGATAGAAAAAGATCTTAGAAGATGGAAAAATGTACCCTGTTCATGGATAGGCAGAACTAAATTCATCAAAATGGCGAAATTACCCAAAGTTCTATACAGGTTTAACGCAATGCCAATCAAAATCCCAATGGCATTTCTTGTAGAAATGATAAAGCAATCATGAAATTCATATAGAAAAACAAAAGACACAGAATAGCAAAAGAAATTCTAAGCAGGAAGTGTGAATCGGGAGGCATAGCGATACCAGAGTTCAAACTTTACTACAAAGCAATAGTAACAAAAACAGTGTGGTACTGGTACGAAAACAGGCAGGTGGACAAATGGTATAGAATGGAGGACAGAGAAACCAATCCACAAAATTACAACTTTCTTATATTTGATAAAGTGGCTATAAACATGCAATGGATGAAGGATAGCATCTTCAACAAATGGTGCAGGGAAAATTAGAAATCCATATGCAACAAAATGAAACTGAATCCCGTTTTCTCACCATGCACAAAAGTTAAATCAAAATAGATCAAGGAGCTAGATATCAAATCAGAGACACTGCGTCTCATAGAAGAAAAAGTTGGCTACGATCTATATACTGTGGGGTCAGGCTCCAAATTCTTTAATAAGACATCAATAGCCCAAGAGTTAATAACAAGAAAAAAACAAATGGGACTTACTTAAACTAAAAAGTTTTTTTCTCAAGAAGAGAAACAATAAGAGAGGTAAATAGAGAGCCTACATCCTGGGAACAAATTTTTACCCCTCACACTTCAGATAGAGCCCTAATATGCAGAATATACAAAGAACTCAAAATATTAAACAATAAGATAACAAATAACCCAATCAACAAATGGGCCGAGGACCTAATCAGACACTTCACAGAGGAGGACATACAATCAATCAACAAGTACATGAAAAAATGCTCACCATCTCTAGCAGTCTGAGAAATGCAAATCAAAACCACCTTAAGATACCATCTTACTCCAGTAAGATGAGCAGCCATTATGAAGTCAAACAACAATAAGTGTTGGCGAGGATGTGGGGAAAAGTGTACACTTGTACACTGCTGGTGGGACTGCAAATTGGTGAGGCCAATTTTGAAAGAAGTATGGATATTCCTGGGAAAGCTGGAAATGGATCCACCATTTGACCCAGCTATCACCCTTCTTGGACTGTTCCCTGAGGATCTTAAAAGAGCGTACTATAGGGATACTGCCACATCAATGATCATAGCGGCACAATTCACAATAGCTAGACTGTGGAACCAACTTAGATGCCCTTCAATAGATTAATGGATAAAAAAAATGTGGCATCTATACACAATGGAGTATTACACAGCACAAAAATGACAAAATCATAGAATTTGCAGGGAAATGGATGGCATTAGAGCATATTATGTTAAGCGAAGCTAACCAGTCCTTAAAAAATAAATGCCAAATGTCTTCTCTGATATAAAGAGAGGAAATAAGAGCAGAACAGGGAGGAAGAGCATGAGGAAAATATTAACATTAAACAAAGACGAATGGGGGGAGAGAAAGGGAGATAGAAGGGAAAGCTTATGAAAATTGTAGGAGACCCTCAATGTTACACAAAATCGCATATAAAATGTTGTGAGGGGAAGTGGGGGGGGGAAACAATGGAGAGAATTGAACCATAGCAGATGAGGTAGAGAGGGAAGATGGGAGGGGAGGAGAGGGTGGATAGTAGGGGATAGGAAAGGTAGCAGAATACAACAGTCACTAATATGCCATTATGTAAAAGTGTGAATGTGTAACCGATGTGATTCTACAATTCGTATTTGGGGAAAAAATGGGAGTTCATAACCCAATTGAGTCAAATGTATGAAAGATGATATATCTTGAGCTTTGTAATGTTTTGAACAACCAATAAAAATAAATAAATAAATAAATAAAGGTTTAAAATTTAGTGGGAAGAAATCAGCTAAAAATGGATTCAGATGTATTCATTTTGCTATGCAGAAACTTTGTTTTGTGTAGTTGTAAATATCACAAATTTATTTTACCAGAAAATGCACATAAATTGAGATGAAAGGATAATTCACCTATCTTCATGAAAAATTCATAGCATTTTCTACACTTTTCATACTTCATTTTTTTCGTGAATATTTTGACATGGACAAGGTCTAGTCTTAGGCTATTCTTCCAGAATACTACCTCATCTGACAAGTTCGTACAATGTGTTGGATTGTTCTTTTCATCTTTTATTTAATAGTTTCTAGCTGATAATGTGTATTTTTCTTATCTTTATTTGGACATTATCTTTGCATTTTATGTTTTACTGGGGAAGAGACTCATCAAAAGCTCTTTATTATATGTATCAACAATCAAACATTTAGAGCATGCAATTATTCTTAATTTTGCATGAAAATAAATTTGTACCATTTTTCTTATAAAGATGTTGTATTATTAATAATGTCCCTACTGTAATAAGTAACTACTTACAAGAAGAATTAAACAATTGACTTTATATCAATTATGAACATGAAAAGTACTAAAATAAGTATTTGGCAATTAATACACAATTGATAGAAATAGAAATCACAAGAATGCCATTTAAAATGTCAGTGCATATAGTCCTTAAATAATAGGTTGTTCAAATAAAATTTCTCTAATTCATAAGAGTTATTATGCCATATTACAGCTTAATGTGATATAAAACCTTAAATTATCAGTATTGATAAATAAGAATGATACCTTTTTACTTAAATATGTTTATTTGATTTTCACTGTAAGATGTTAATTATGGAAGAATTGAGAATTAAGAAAGACTTGGTCTATATTATTTCTAACAGGAAAATCAAAGTACTTTTAAATATATATGTATATATATATAATATATGTAATGCATATGCATGAATATAGATACATATGTGTAATAAATGTATTGTAATATATCTATCAGGTGATTATAATTTTTAGATTTTCTCAAGAAAAAGAATGACTATAAAAAACAGTCTTAAACTTAAATTTCATAGCATACTACTGTTTGTAATGACATGAGAGAAAAATTGATATGGAGGGGAAACGAAAAAGGAAGGGAGAGAAGGGGGAAAATGGGGAAGAAAGTGAGTAAAGAAGAGGGACATGAGTGTATGATGTTAAGATAAAAGTGGAGGGGCTGGGTTTGTGGCTCAGTGGTAACATGCTTTTCTAGCATGTGTAAGGCACATGGTTCTATTCTCAGCACCACATACAAATAAACAAAATGAAGGTCAATCAACAACTGAAAAAATAAAAAATAAAAAAGAAGAAATATTATGAAAATTCCAAGCTTTGATGAATGTTAAATAAAAAAAATTATGTTACATAGCCTTATGTAATTTTAGACTATCCAAAATAGTCACTAAATGTTAGATTATTAGTGCTATAACTAAAAATCCATTCATCTTTCCTCTACATTCTGTGGCATGCTAGTGCTAAAATAAATTGTATTATTAATCCCCCCCCAAAATCCTAATATTTCTACAGTAACTGACCCAGTTGAACATCAATGCAAGTAGACATGATGTGCATTTTGACGTTCATTTTTATTCAACACTGGTACATTACTATTTTTTCAGTTTATGCACATCATAGCATATATGTCTCATCAAAATTTCGCAAATTTATAGGCATTTGTTTCACTTTCAATCACTTCCTGCTTGAGAACACATGTATTCCTCCATGTTTCTTGACTGCTCTTTTCATGAGACTTCTTTCCAAACACATTATTTTCAATTTCCATTATCACATTTGAAGCAAAACTCACAAACCCGTCACAATAAACCATAACACTAATATTACCATTAGATGTGTAACTGGTTGGAATGAATGGTTCTATATCAATATAAGATTTCTTACTTAGTTTCAGATATCAATTCAATCCATTATTTAAAGTGGAACCAGTTATATTATTTATTCACAGTACAGTCTATTCACGAATTATCTCTATATTCATAGACACAGGTACAGCCCCAATACTAATTTATACGTCCTCAAAATATAGCTCCCAGAAATGGTGGAAGAAATACTCATGTCACCTGATCTACATATACATTTTATCACAGTAATATTCTGGACACAAAAAGCAAAGGTCACACTTATGATTGTACAAAACCTAAATGGAAAGTGAACATGGATTACTAAAAACATCCATGTCCAGGTTGCCTAATGCTCTCAAATGAAAATCCTATTGGTGACTACATATTTGTTTCTTCCAAAGATTATATATTCAAACTCAACCATGTTGAAAATGTCTAATCCTGTCACTCACTTTATACTTTGCCTGATTTTGTAATGTCTCTATTGATATCTGCTTTCCTACATATTTTCCCCAGTTAATCATTGTGACTTCCTCGTCACATGTGCTGATATTTACATTCACTCTCTTAGCGATACCCTACTTCTAAAGAACTTTTGTTCCAAATCCTACACTCATTCTTCTTCCTAAACCTACCGACTATCTTCCTAATCCTACCCACTATCACTTTTTGACTGGATGTTCTCTTCTACATTCAATCATCCAAGGTGAAAGGTCCTATGCCATTGTATATCGATTTATCTGAAACATCTGTGCAGAATGTAATTCAACGCTAAGTATCCCAATCAAGGGACAAATGACCTTCTGGGCTTCAAATCTTACTTAGATTTCTGTTTTCGTACATATATTTCACCTCTATATTCTTGTAAATATCACAGGTTCCCAATACCATTATTCATGCAGCAGAATGGTTCCTAACCCATATCGAACATGTTAATAACACTAATCATACACTGTTCCCTCAATCTAACTTTGCTGAAGAGCAGCGACAGTGTTGGTCTTACAATACAAGAATGTATGGGATCTTCCACCTGCTGAGAACATCAAAGGTACGTGCAGAAATGATCTCTGGAGAAGATGTAGGCAGCTTTGAAGGACCTGAGAGAGCAAAAGACATCTCCATGGCAAACAACCTGGAAGGATGAAGGAATGTGTCTGAATCAGCCTCACTCTTCTTAATGTAGAGTAGACCAAACCAGGCCTGTGTGGAAAGCTCTTCCCAGGTGCGTATGGTTGATATACCATTCTAACATATGAAATTGTCTCAGGAAGTAGGGGCAGCCTCCATCTCATGGAACCCTTGGAAGCAACTGTTAGGACAAAGTGGTAGCCAAGGCAGTGACCTCATTCAGTTCCTGAAAGAAGTGACCACACCTCACTTCCTTGGTGATGAAAGTCTCTGAACTTGGGATCCAGGAAGCCAGGCACCCAGAGCCATTACCAATCCCAGTCCCAGTGGTCTCACTTGTTTGAATTTACCAAAGACAGAGTCAGTCTTTCTTCTTACCTGTTAAGGTCTGTAAACAAGTCAGATTGGCACCTGTTATTTTGCTGGAGAAATGTTAGAGTCTGTAAACAAGTCTGGATGGTGCCTGGCAAAATGCCAGAGGGAGTGGTTTGTGAAGTAACAAAAGCGAGCCATTAAGTGTGAAGATTCCTTATTGGTTGACTGCTGTATCTATTTTATGCTAATGAGATAGGCTGTGTAAAATGTATAAATATCGCTCAGATCTTACAATAAACGGCTCTCATTCCTGCTGCATCAACATTCACAAGTTATTCGTCACCCCCCAGGTTATTCTGCTGCAGCGGGACTGCGGCAGATGGTGGCCCGTTACGGGGAGCCCTGGGACACTCACGGGTAAGGGTCGAAAAAAGCTTTCTGTCCATAGATAGGACGGGAGCAATCTGCTCGTCCCTAGGCAGATAGGGCGATAGGAAAAATGACCATTTCGAGAAAATGGAGAAGATTGATGCAGTATGTTTGTGTCTTGTTTTGTCTTGAAATGTTGTATTGTCTTTGTGATGAAAATATGGAAGGGGTGAGAAGTAAATTGATAAGAGAAAAAGGCACCCCAGTGGAACCAAGAATAGTTAGGGCATGTGTTGATAAAAGCCCAGAAACTCTAGTCAGAAAGAAAAAGAAAGTTCAGAAGAAGAAGGATTATCAGGAAAAAAGTTGCAGCAAAAGGCTATTACTGAATACTTTTCGATACTGGAGGGTGCGTGAAATGACAAGGCGGCTGCCACCTGCCCAAGCCGATCATGGCGCAGTAAGAATTTTCCAAGAGGCAGTTGAGGGTTCTTCCCCGCCCCCCTGCCCGGGGGAGCGGATCACCACTGTGAGCCCAAATCTAGACCTGACCTGGAGGCACAGTCTCGCAGGCTTTTGCTCCCTGTGCCCGGAAGAAGTTTGAGCCCAGGACTCTCCCTGGGGCCATCTGGGGCTGCCCAGGATGCTACAGCTGGCAGAAGATGCCACTAGCATCCCTGAAGTTTGATCATTTCCAAGGCCAGTAACTACAATGGGTCTCCCACACCTGCAGGCTGATGAGTAATGAGTACTATTAAGGCTTATTTCAAATGTAAAAAACCTTGAGATAATGTACTAAAATTGTTCAGAAGGTTGTTTTCTTAGTGAAATGCTACAGGATTTTCTTTAGCCATCCGGAGTTCCTGCCTTCGTCCAAGTGCCGGTGAAAACAAAGGTGGAAGAATTTACAATGTTGCTGAGAACTGGAGGAAACTTCGGCTGAGAACCCGAGGAGACTTCGGAGCTATCGCTGTTTCTGCTACTACAACTTAAGCTAGCTGCCTGGAGAACTTACCTGGACTGTGATTTACCTGAACTCTGAGTTAATCTATTGAGACACTGCTTTATCTGGACTGAGACAACAGACTGTAATCTACAACAACTTGTAACTCGGTATCTTTGCTAACGGTGTCATTGCTGGTATAAGTTTTCCAAGGGCTTCTTGCATGGAGCCATCAATTGGATTGGTATTGTAACATTTTGTATCCTCCCTTTCTGTTTCTAGCAGGTTATTTATGGTGTTTCTGTAAAAAACACTATGGTCCTTATTTAAATTAAACAAAAGGGGGAAATGTTAACGTCTGTAAACAAGTCAGATTGGCACCTGTTATTTTGCCAGAGAAATGTTAGAGCCTGTAAAGAAGTCTGGATGGCGCCTGGCAAAATGCCAGAGGGAGTGGTTTGTGAAGTAACAAAAGCGAGCCATTAAGTGTGGAGATTCCTTATTGTTTGACTGCTGTATCTATTTCATGCTAATTAGATAGGCTGTGTAAAATGTATAAATACCGCTCTTATTCAACAATAAACGGCTTCCAGGCCTGCTGCATCAGTCTACACAAGTTGTTCTTCACCCCCCCGGTTATTTTGCCCAGCCAGCCGGGCTACGGCACTTACCTACTGATGTGAGGATGGCCAAATGCCAGGGAAGCTCTGAAGATGGTTCTTTCCTGATAAAGCAGGTATTGGCTCACCGCTGACTCCTGACTACTTCAAGAGTTGGCAAAGGAAAGCAGATTTGAGACAGAACAAGCAATTTTGGGGAACATAGTATGGCCCACCAGTCAGAGGACACTCTGGATAGTCACAGACCAACTTGGAGGAAAGTGTTGCCTTTGTGGGTGTGGTTGTGGGTTTGTGTATCCCACTGTGTCTGTGGTTATAGACATTAGAAAAGAGAATGCATCAATGGATGTGTTCTGTCTAGTAGAAAGTTTCTCAGCATTCATCCTGCCAAATTTATGAATGGACTACGACTTTCCTTATGAATGGGCAATACCTGCTATCTTCCTAAGTTCCTGTTTTCTTCCTGAATTCTGGCCACTCTCAAGAATAGGCTCATGGTTTTGTGTAAAAGATATGTACCACCTCCAAACTCTGTAACATGGCCTTGTACTGGATAGATGAAGGGAATGGAGAGGAACTCAGAAAACTCAGATATCAGTGTGACCAGTAAAGTGTCAGTGGAAAAACACTGATTTGGGCCTTTTGTTTACCTATTGTTCCGTTGCCCTGAATGTCTGGAAGGTCTTTGCCTCAGTCCACCCCTTTGTGAAGCCTGAAGAAAACAGTTTTCTAATGGAAAATAATGAGCATCACCTGTGGCTCTTTGCTTAATTGCCATGGAAAGGGATGTGTCTGAATCAGCCTCTTGGCCCTGTGTGAGGCTGTGACTTAGATTCTCACCACCTGATGAATCTAAGGAAAGATCTCATGTGTGCATCCAAAACCAAAATGGAAAAAGAGCAGTCTTGTGGATGAAGTCTCTCGCCTTCCTCTGTAAGGTTCCTGATTTCCATCAAGTGAGAATAGGTATCCTTTGGTTCAAAAAGTTTTTCAAAGCCCTGCAGAGGCAAGCCCATAGGTGCTTGGATTTTCTCATGACTCCAATTCACATAAAGAATCTAAACCCCACAGACATTAGGCTCAAATTGGAGAAGCAGAGCAGTATTAATGGCAGGCCTATTTGATCACTCCTTGTTCACAGATAGGTTGTCAAGCCACCCTGACTTTAGACAAATGAGGGTAGGGAGCATATTTTGGATACTGTCTTCAGCTGCGCCCCTCATGGAAACTTCCAGCCAGAGGTAATGATGAGTGTCTATGTGGAAGTATTTGAGAGCCATGTGGGAGTATTTTGGTTTTAATTGTGGTCATTTGTTTGGCTGATGGAAGAGATGACTGGGTCCACCTTGGCTTGAACTCTGGTGTGAGTCTTCTTAGAGACTGAGTTTGGAAATTACTGCAGAGATGTATTGCCATGAATTGTGTTGGGATTTTTGGAGGCCACACATGGTAGTGGCCTTTGGAAACTGAGATCTAGGTCCAGGGGGCTTCCCACAGAGCACTGGGAATCTGAGCCAGAATATCACATGATTTTATTCTTTAAGACTTGACAGCCATAGTTGAGAGTAAAAACACACATGGACCTCACATTGTAGACCTCAATGGGCCTGGCTTCATTTGATCATTTGGCCACTCTTTGGGAAGTCTTGCCTGTGAGAGTTCTCCAGATGTTTCATTGAAATGGGCTTTCTCACCATTTGATGTTTCCAGAATGAATTAAATCCCACAGTGCCTCCAACCTCATCCTTGAAAAATGGCTAGATAAACATCATAAAAATTTGAAATTCCCATCACCAGGTGTCACTGGATACACTTTGGATTTCCTGTTGCTGATCATGAGTGTACCAGACAGTGCCTTGATTGACTGGGTTTCATGAAAATGGTGTAGAACAGTGATGCAAATAAGTTAAAGTCTGTTGCGTAGTGGGCCTAGAGGAGTGTTTTGCAGATCTGTGATAAAACTTCTGTGTTGGGATTATGTGGATCTGCCAAAAGGCTTGTAACTGACATGGTGCAGCCAGCAGACCCTTGTATGTAAAGGCATCTTGTTGAATGGAGAGGTTTCAGGTCAATGTTCAGAATCAGGTTGCTATGGTCAAGGGGGCAAGCTATGTGGGATAGAAGCCTGGTTGGTGCATTCTCCTGCAGACCCTGACGCACAACACGTGACAGATCTCCCTCCAGCACTGTGACCCAGTTGAATTTCTTGTATTTCCTGAAGCCAATACCAAACTCCCAGTGCAGCAGCAAGAACACCATGAAAAGTGGAGGATTACCAAATGGCTTCACAGTCCACACGGGGCCACACTTAGCCTTCAGTGGCAAGAGTTTACTTACAAAGAGAGAATTCAGCCTTGCTGCCTCACTTTCTTTGGAAAATAAGAAACCATGTTCTGCAGGTCACATAGATGGAGACCCAGCTTTGGTGGACTCACTAGAAAGGAAGCCATAGGTCCTGACAACAACATATACTTCAAGTGGCCAACCTCAGAGGCAGGTTCTCCAGAAGTCTTTAGGCTGGCACATCTCCATATTTGTGCAATATTTACCCTGTCCCTTACTTTTGGAAACTCCTCTACCACCTCCAAGATTGTGAACTCGCAATCATGTTCCATTCCTGATATGTATTCACAGATTTTCTAACTCTTCTTCTTTTATTTTGTCTTACTTGGGGCAAAGATAGTGTCAAGGTATTGTTGTGAATGAGAGTAGGAAGATTTTGTGTAGCACATATTTGCATACACAAATATGTTCTACACCATTTTCATGAAACTCAGTAAATCAAGGCACTGTCTGGTATACTCATAATGAGCAACAGGACATCCAATGTTTCTCCAGTGCCACCTGGTCATAGGAATTTCAAAAATTTCATGGTATTTATCTAGCCATTTTTCAAGCATGAAGTTGGAGGCACTGTGGGTTTCAGTTCATTCAGCAAACATTAAATGGTGAGGAAGCTCATTTCAATGAAATCTCTGGAGAACTCTCACAGGCACGGCTTCCCAAAGAGTGGACAAAAGGTCACATTAGGCCAGGCCCATTGAGGTCTACAATGTGAGGTCCATGTGTGTTTTGACTCTCAACTATGGCTGCCATTTCTTTAAGAATAAAATCATGTGATATCCTTGCTGAGATTCCCAGGCCTCTGTGGAAATCCACCCGGGGCCTAGGTCTCAGTTTCCAAGAGGGACTTTCATGCGTGGCCTCTTAAATTCCTAACAAAATTCATGGCAATGCTTCTCTGAGTTCAGTTCCAAAACCCAGTCTCTAAGGGGAATCACACCAGAGTTCAAGCCCACGTGGACCCAGTTATTTTTTCCAATGCAACACAAATGACCAAAATTAAAACCAAAACACTCCCACATGGCCTTCATCTTATTCCATATAGTCAATCATCTTAACCTCTGGCTGGAGGTTTCCAAGAGGGGCGCAGCCCAAGACAGTGTCCAAAATCAGCTCGTTTGCCCCTCATTTGCCTAAAGTCAGGGTAGCCTGGACACCGTTTCTGTGAACCAGGAGTGAACAAATAATCCTGCCATTAATACTTCTTTGTTTCTCCAATTTGAGGCCTACTGATTTTAGGTATCGATTCTTTAGGTGATTTAGAGTCATGCGAAAACACAAGCACCTCTGTAGGGCTTTGAAGAACTCATTTGACCCAAAGAATCCCTATTGTCATTTGATGGAGTGCAGGAACCTAACAGAGGAAGGGAAGAGACTTCATCCACAATGAATGAAATTTTTTGCCATTTTGGTTTTGGAAGCTCACATGGGATCATTCTTAAGATCCATCAGGTGCTGAGAGTCTAAGTCACAGCCACACACAGGCCCAAGAGGCTGATAAAGACACATCCCTTTCCAAAGCAATTAAGCAAAGAGCCACAGGTGAGGCCCATTCATTTCCATTTGAAAACTGTTTTCTTCAGGCTTCACAAAGGGGTGGCCTGAGGCAAAGACCTTCCTGACATTCAGTGCAACACAACAATAAGTAAGCAAAGGCCCAAAGCAGGGTTTCTGCACTGAGACTTTCCTAGTCACACTGATATCTGGGTTTTCTGAGATGCTCGCCATTCTCTTCAGCTATCCAGGACATGGCCATGTCACAGAGCTTGGAGGTGGTACATATTTTGGACACAAATCCATGAGCCTATTTCGGAGAGTGGAGAGAATTCAGGAAGAAAACAACAACTTAGAAAGATAGCAGGTGTTGCACATCGATAAGACAAGCTGCAGTCCATTCATATATTGGGCAGGATGAATTATGGGATGATTTATACTAGACAGGACACATCCATTAATGCATTCTCTTTTCTAATGTCTACAACAACGGACACAGTGGGATACACAGAAACAGAAACACTCGCCATGTCAAATGACTTACTAGAAACTGTCCACTCCAAACCAAACAAACCGCCTTTCCTGTCTATTCTCAGAACATGAGACAAAACAACAAACCCAATCCCACTCCCACAAAGGCACCTCCTTCCCCCAAGTAGGTCTGTGACTATCCGGAGTGTCCTCTGACTGGTGGGCCATACTATGTTCGCCCGAAATGGCCTGTCTTCTCTCAGATCTTGTTTCCTTGACCAACTCTGTGAAGATGTCAGGAAAAAGTGGTTAGCCACTACCTGTTTTCTCAGGAAAGGTCCATCTTCAGAGCTCTCCTGGCATTTGGCCATCCTCACATCATTAGGTACCAAGAAAACTGACTCTGTCCTTGGTAAATCCAAACAAGTGAGCCCACTGGGACTGGGACTGGGACTGCCTCTGGGTGCCTGGCTTCTTGGATACCAAGTTCAGAGAGTTCCATCACCAAGGAAATGAGGTATGTCACATTCTTTGGAACTGAATGAGGTCACTGCCTTGGCAACCACTTTGTCCTAACAGTTGCTTCAAAGGGTAACATAAAATGGAGGTTGCCCACGCTTCCTGTGACACTTTCATAAGGTAGAATGTATATCACCATTGGCACCCGGGAACAACTCTCCACTCAGGCCTGGTTTGGTCCATCTTCTCTACAAAAAGAAGAAAGAGATTCAGATTCAGACACATCCCTTCTTCCTGACCAGGTTGTTTGCCATGGAAGATGACTTTTGCTCTCTCAGGTGCTTCATACCTGCCTTCAACTTCTCCAGGTATCATTTGTGCATGGACATTTGAGGTTCTCATCAGGTGGAAGGTCCCCAACTTTCCTGTATTGTAAGAACCACTCTGTCCCTGCTCTTCTGTAAAATGATTGAGGGAACAGTGTATACTTCTGGTTAAAAACAGGTTTGATTTGGGTTACGAATGATTCTGTGTGATGAATAATGGTATTGGGAACCTGCAATATTTACAAGAATATAGAGGTGAAATATAAGTAGGAAAACAGAAATCTAGGTATGATTTGAAGCCCAGAAGGGTTTTGCCCTGGATTGGGATACTTAGCTTTGAATGATGTTCTGCAAAGATGCCTCAGATAATTCGATATACAATGGCATAGGACCTTGTACATTGGATGATTGAATTTAGAAGAGAACATCCAGTCAAAAAGGGATATTCAGTAGGATTAGGAAGATAGTCGGTAGGTTTAGGAAGACGAGTGAGTATAGGATTTGGACCAAAAGTTCTTTAGCAATAGACTTTCGGTTGTTGAGTGAATGTAAATGTCAGCACATATGAAGAGTCAGTCACTATGTTGAACTGGGGAAAATATGTAGAAAAGCAGATATCAATAGAAACATTACGAAATCAGGCAAAGTATAAAGTGAGTGATAGAATTAGACATTTTCAACAGGGTTGAGTTTGAATATATAAATTAGGAAAAAAACAAATATGTAGTCACCAATAGGATTGACAATTGACAGCATTAGGCAACCTGGACAGGGATGTTTTTAGAAATCCATGTTCACTTTCCATTTAGGCTTTGGTACAATCATAAGTGTGACCTTTCCATTTTTTTGTCCAGAATATTACTGTGATAATGAGATGACATGAGTATTTCTTTCACCATTTCTGGGAGCAATATATTGAAGATGTAAAATGAGAATCAGGGGTACAAAGAGGTGTACCCTGTTTCTAGGAACATAGAGAAAAAGCATGAATAGACCATACTGTGAATAAATAATATAACTTTTTTGAACTTTAAATAATGAATTGAACTGATATCTGAAAAATTAAAGGAAATCGTATATTGATATACAATCATTCATTCCAACCAGGTATATATGTAATGGAAATATTTGTGTTTTGGTTTATCTTGAAGAATGTGTGAGTTTTGCTTCAAAATGATTATGGAAATTCAAAATAATGTGTTTGGAAAGAAGTCTCTCATGAAAAGACCAGTCAAGAAACCCTGACAATACATGTGTTCTGAAGCAAGAAGTGGTGAAAGTTGAAACAAATGCTTATTAATTTGTGAACTTGTGGATGAAATGTATATCCTGTGATGTGCAAAAACTGAAGAAACAATAATGTACCAGTGTCGAATAAAAATGAATGACAAATTACATATCATGTCCCATAGGAGTCTACTTGCATTGATGTAAGACTGGGTCAGTTAGTGTAGAATAATTAGGATTTGTATGCACCATTCACTGAAGTTAGTTTTCAGGAAACAAATATGTATTTCAGGTGGATGAATATTTCTGATTATAATCTTGTGAAAAGTGGATTATAAATCCACATACATGAACATGAATGAATTTAGAGAGTGTATATTAGACGCATATATTTCATATTTTGAAAAATTTGGAGAGTATATCTATATCTATATCTATATCTATACACACACACACACACACACACACACACACAACTCACAGACATTAAAAATACCAATATAAATGCCAATCGAAATTCATCAGTAAATATGTATCATCCACAAATGCAAAAATATTTATTTTACTGAACATGAGTTAATGTATAATGTTGTTCTACTAGGACGCTCTCCTATAGGTTGAATTTTCATTTCCAACAGCATTTAGGAGGAGTGAACTCTTCTCACAATTTGTATCTGCCAAGACAGCCACCTCACAAAAATGTACGTGTGATACCTGGTAGGATTGTATATATGCATATAAATATACATGTGTGAATAGGCTACAGAAAAGGGAAACAAGAATTCACATATTTGTTAAGTTTAAAAACACATGGAGAATATTTCAATTAAAATTTGACTAGATTTATAACTCCTACCTTATATAATGCAAATGTCAAGTCCAACTATACAACGTGTCTCTGGAGAACCTTTGGATGTCCTGTTGTTTATCATGAGTATACTAGACAGTGCCTTGATTGACTGTGTTTCATGAAAATGATCTAGAACAGACATGCCAGTAAGTTGGTGCCTGCTGAGTAGTGTGCCTAGAGCAGTGGTGTGTATGTGTGTCATAATACATCTCTGATGTGGCCATATGGATTTGCCATTGGCTTCCAAATGGCTTGTGACAGACATGGTGAGGTCAGCAGACACTAATATGTAAGGGCGTCTTGTTATATGGAGAGGTTTCATCTCAATGTTAAGAATCAGGTTGCAATAGACAAGGGAAAAGGATATGTGGGATAGAAGCCTGGTTGGTGCATTCTCCTGCAGACCCTGACCCACCACATGTGGCAGAACTCCATCCAGCACTGTGTCCCTTTTGAACTCCTTGTATTTCGTGAAGCAAATACCAAACTCCCAATGCAGGAGAAAGAAAAACCATGAAAAAGTGGAGGATGACCAAATGGCTTCACAGCCCAGATGGGGAGAGACTTAGCACGCACTGGTCACATTTTACTTAAAAGAGAGAATTCACCACTGCTGCCTCATGTTCATTAGAAAATAAGAAACCATGTTCTCCAGGTCACATAGAATCAGACCCAGCTTTGATGGTCTCACGACAAAGGAAGCTAAAGCTCCTGAAAACAACATATATTTCAAGTGCCCAACCTCAGAGGCAGTTTATCAAGAAGTCCTTTAGGCCAGCAGAGCTCCATGTTTGTGGAGTTTTTAACCTGTCCCTTACTTATGGAAACTTCTCTACCACATCCAAGGTTGTGAACTCATGAGCATTTTCCATTCCAGTTATATATTCACAGATTTTATAACTCTTCTCCACTAATTGTGTCTTACTTGGGGCGAAGGTAATGTCAAGGCATTGTTCTGGATGAGAGAGGGAAAATATTTTGTGTAGCACATATTTGATAGACATTGGATTCTTTTTCCTATTTTCCATTCAAAATACTGAATCCCTGACACTAACACATACCCTACTAGACTCTGACTACTAATCCTAATATGAAGGAGAAAAATAACCCAAATAGAACAGAAATACAAGCAGGTCAGAGGAGGCATGGTGTATTTTTGAAATTTTCTTTTGCATAATAAATGGTAGGTGTTATAAATCTAGTGAATTTTTATTTGGAATAGTTTTTCATGTGTTTTTAAAATTAACAAATATGTGAATCCCTGCCTCCCTTTCTCTGTAGCCTATACAGCACATGTATTTTTATATGTACATATTGAATCCTACCTGGTATCACACGTACATTTTTGTGAGGTTGCTGACTCGGCAGATATAAATTGTGTGAAGAGACTACCCCTCTTAAACGCTGTTGGAACTAAAAATTCAACCTATGGGTGAGCTTCCTAGTACAACAACATTATACATAATTCCATGTTCAGTAAAGTATATATTTTTGCATCAGTAGATGTTATATATTTCATTATAAATTTCATTTAACATATATTGCTACTTTTTTATGTTTCTCTTTGTGTTTTTTTGGTATATATATATATATATATATATATATATATATATATATATATACTCTCCTGATTTATCAAAACATGAAATATATGTGTCTTATATACACTCTCTACATTCATACATTCTTTCATGTATGCATGAGGAAATATAATCAACTTTTCTCAAGATTATTATTGGAAATATTCATCCACCTGAAATACATATTTGTTTCCTTGTACTGACAACTCACTTCTGTGAATGGTGCATACAAATCCTAATAATTCTACAGTATCTGACCCAGTTTAACATCAATGCAAGTAGATTCCTATGGGACATGATGTGTATTTTGACGTTCATTTATATTCAACACTGCTACATTAATATTTCTGCAGTTTTTGCACATCATAGGATATATATTTCATCCACAAGTTCACAACTTTATAGGTATTTTTTCACTTTTAATCATTTCCTGCTTCAGAACACATATATTCCTGCCGGTTTCTTGACTGGTCTTTTCATGAGACTTCTCTGCAAACACATTTTTTTTTAATTTCATAATCAGTTTTGAAGCAAAACTCACACACTTTTTATGATAAACCATAAATCTAATATCACCATTAGAAGCATAACTGTTTGGAATGGATGATTGTATATCAATTTAGGTTTCCTGTATATTTTCAGAAATCAATTCAATCCATTATTTAAAGTTCGAACCAGTTATATTATTTATTCACAGTATGGTCTATTCATGCATTATCTCTATATTCATAGGCACAAGGTACACCTATTTGTACCCCCAATTAATTTATACGTCTTCAAAATATTGCTTTCCTACATATTTTACCCAGTTCATCATTGTGACTGACTCTTCACATGTGCTGACATTTACATTCACTCTCTACCTGAAACCCTATTGCTAAAGATCTTTTGGTCCAAATCCTATACTCACTCTTTTATCTAAACCTACCGACTATTTTCCTAATCCTACTGAATATCCCTTTTTGACTGGATGTTCTCTTCCACATTCAATCATCCAAATTAGAAGGTCCTATGCCATAGTATATTGATTTAACTGAGACAACTGTGCAGGACATAAATCAATGCTAAGTATCCCAATCAAGGGCCCAATGCCCTTCAGGGCTTCAAAACTTACCTAGATTTCTGTTTTCATACTTATATTTCACCTATATATTCTTATAAATATCACAGGTTCCTAATACAAATATTCATTCCAGAGAATGATTCCTAACCCAAATTGAACATGTTATTAACCCTAACCATACACTTTTCCCTCAATCTAATTTTACAGAAGAGCAGGGACAGAGTTGGTCTTACAATACAGGAATATAGGCGATCTTCCAGCTGCTGAAAACCTAAAAGGTCCATGCTGAAATGATCCTTGGAGAAGATGTAGGCAGCTATGAAGGACATGAGAGAGCAAAAGTCATCTTCCATGGCAAACAACCTGGTCAGGTTGATGGGATGTGTCTGAATTAGCCTCTCTCTTCCTAATGTAGAGAAGATGGACCAAACCATGCCTGTGTGGAGAGCTGTTCCCCGGTGCCTATGGTTGATATACCATTCTAACATATGAATGAGTCACAGCAAGTAGAGGCAGCCTCCATCTTTTGGGAACCATGTAAGCAACTGTTAAAACAAAGTGGTTTCCAAGGCAGTGACTTCATTCAGATCTTGAAGAAAGTGACATCACCTTACAGTTTTGGTAATGAAAGTCTGTGATCTTGGGATCCAGGAAACCAGGCACACAGAGTCAAACCCACTCCATGTCCCAGTGGGCTAACTTGTTTGGATTTAACAAGACAGAGTCACTCTTTCTTTGTACCTACTGATGTGAGGACAGCCAAATGCCTGGAAACTATGAAGACTGGCCTTTCCAGAGAAAGCAGGTAGTTTCTCACCATGGGCTCCTGACAACTTCACAGAGTTGGCCAAAGAGACCAGATTGGAGACAGGACACGCCATTTTGGGGGAACATAGTATGGCCCACAAGTCAGAGGACACTCCGGATAGTCACAGACCTACTTGGGGAAAGGAGGTGACTTTTTGGGTGTGAGTGTGAGTTTGTGGTTTTGTCTCATGTTCTGAGAATAGTTAACATGAGACCAAAACCACAAACTCACCACTCACACCCAAAAAGTCACCTCCTTTCCCCCAAAGTAGGAAGCTGGTTGACTTTTCCGGAGTGTCTCTGACTTGTGGGCCATACTATGTTCCCCAAAATGGATGTGTCCTGTCTACGAGAAAGCTTCAAAGCATTCATCCTGTGCAATTTATGAATGGACTGCAGGTTGCCGTATGGATGGGCAACTCCTGCCATCTTTCTAAATTCCTGTTTTCTTCCTGAATTCTGGACACTCTCCAGAATACGCTCATGATTTTGTGTCCAAGATATGTACCACCTCCATCTCTGTGACATGGCCATGTACTGGATAGCTGATGGGAATGGCGAGTATCTCAGAAAACTCAGATATCAGTATGCCCAAGAAAGTCTCAGTGGAGAAACCCTGCTTTGGGCCTTTTGCTTACCTATTCTGTTGCCCTGAATGTCAGGAAGGTCTTTGCCTCAGGCCACACTTTGTGAAGCCTGCAGAAAATAGTTTTCAAATGGAAAAGAATGGTCATTACCTGTGCCTCTTTGCTTAATTGCTTTGGAAATGGATGTTTCTGAATCAGCCTCTCAGCCCTATGTGAGGCTGTGGCTTAGATTCACAGCACATGATGGGTCTAAAGAAAAATCCCATGTGTGCATCCCAAACCAAAATGGACAAAAGAGCTGTCAGAGTAGTTCTTACAATACAGGAAAGTTGGGGACCTTCCACTTGATGAGAACCTCAAATGTCCATGCACAAATGATACCTGGAGAAGTTGTAGGCAGGTATGAAGCACCTGAGAGAGCAAAAGTCATCTTCCATGGCAAACAACCTGGTCAGGATGAAGGGATGTGTCTGAATCTGAATCTCTCTCTTCTTATTGTAGAGAAGATGGACCAAACCAGGCCTGAGTGGAGAGCTGTTCCCGGGTGCAAATGGTTGATATACATTCTACCTTATGAAAGTGTCACAGGAAGCGTGGGCAACCTCCATCTTATGTTACGCTTGGAAGCAACTGTTATGACAAAGTGGTTGCCAAGGCAGTGACCTCATTCAGTTCCAAAGAATGTGACATACCTCATTTCCTTGGTGATGGAACTCTCTGAACTTGGTATCCAAGAAGCCAGGCACCCAGAGGCAGTCCCAGTCCCAGTCCCAGTGGGCTCACTTGTTTGGATTTACCAAGGACAGAGTCAGTTTTCTTGGTACCTAATGATGTGAGGATGGCCAAATGCCAGGAGAGCTCTGAAGATGGACCTTTCCTGAGAAAACAGGTAGTGGCTAACCACTTTTTCCTGACATCTTCACAGAGTTGGTCAAGGAAAGAAGGTCTGAGAGAAGACAGGCCATTTCGGGGGAACATAGTATGGCCCACCAGTCAGAGGACACTCCGGATAGTCACAGACCTACTTGGGGGAAGGAGGTGCCTTTGTGGGAGTGTGTGTGGGTTTGTTGTTTTGTCTCATGTTCTGAGAATAGATAGGAAAGGCGGTTTGTTTGGTTTGGAGTGGACAGTTTCTAGTAAGTCATTTGACACGGCGAGGGTTTCTGTTTCTGTGTATCCCACTGTGTCTGTTGTTGTAGACATTAGAAAAGAGAATGCATTAATGGATGTGTCCTGTCTAGTATAAATCTTCCCATAATTCATCCTGCCCAATATATGAATGGACTGCAGCTTGTCTTATCGATGTGCAACACCTGCTATCTTTCTAAGTTGTTGTTTTCTTCCTGAATTCTGGCCACTCTCCAGAATAGGCTCATGGATTTGTGTCCAAAAATTGTACCACCGCCAAGCTCTGTGACATGGCCATGTACTGGATACCTGAAGAGAATGGCGAGCATCTCAGAAAACTCAGATATCAGTGTGACCAAAAAAATCTCAGTGCAGAAACCCTGCTTTGGGCCTTTTGCTTACTTATTGTTGTGTTGCACTGAATGTCAGTAAGGTCTTTGCCTCAGGCCACCCCTTTGTGAAGCCTGAAGAAAACAGTTTTCAAATGGAAATGAATGGGCCTCACCTGTGGCTCTTTGCTTAATTGCTTTGGAAAGAGATGTGTCTTTATCAGCCTTTGGACCTGTGTGTGGCTGTGACTTAGATTCTCAGCACCTGATGGATCTTAAGAATGATCCCATGTGAGCTTCCAAAACCAAAATGGCAAAAAATATCATTCATTGTGGATGAAGTCTCTTGCCTTCCTCTGTTAGGTTCCTGCACTCCATCAAATGACAATAGGGATTCTTTGGGTCAAATGAGTTCTTCAAAGCCCTGCAGAGGTGCTTGTGTTTTCGCATGACTCTAAATCACCTAAAGAATTGATACCTAAAATCAGTAGCCCTGAAATTGGAGCAACAAAGAAGTATTAAAGGCAGGCTTATTTGTTCACTCCTGGTTCACAGAAACGGTGTCCAGGCTACCCTGACTTTAGGCAAATAAGGGGCAAAAGAGCTGATTTTGGACACTGTCTTGGGCTGCGCCATTCATGGAAACCTCCAGCCAGAGGTTAAGATGATTGACTATATGGAATAAGATGAGGGCCATGTGGGAGTGTTTTGGTTTTGATTTTGGTCATTTGTGTGGCATTGGAAAAAATGACTGGGTACACGTGGGCTTGAACTCTGGTGTGATTCCCCTTAGAGACTGGGTTTTGGAAATGAACTCAGAGAAGCATTGCCATGAATTTTGTTGGGATTTTAAGAGGCCACGCATGAAAGTCGCTCTTGGAGACTGAGACCTAGGCCCCGGGTGGATTTCAACAGAGGACTGGAAATCTCAGCAAGGATATCACATGATTTTATTCTTAAAGAAATGGCAGCCATAGTTGAGAGTCAAAACACACATGGACCTCACATTGTAGACCTCAATGGGCCTGGCCTAATGTGACCGTTTGTCCACTCTTTGGGAAGCCGTGCCTGTGAGAATTCTCCAGAGATTTCATTGAAATGAGCTTCCTCACCATTTAATGTTTGCTGAATGAACTGAAATCCACAGTGCCTCCAACTTCATGCTTGAAAAATGGCTAGATAAATACCATGAAATTTTTGAAATTCCTATGACCAGGTGGCACTGGAGAAACATTGGATGTCCTGTTGCTGATCATGATTATACCAGACAGTGCCTTGACTTACTGAGTTTCATGAAAATGGTGTAGAACAGAGATGCCAGTAAGTTGGAGCCTGCTGAGTAGTGGGTCTAGAGCAGTGGTGGGGAGGTGTTTGATAAAACATCCGTGGTAGGGCCATGTGGATATACCATTGGATTCCAAATGGCTTGTAACTGACATGGTGCAGCCAGCAGACCCTTATATGTAAAGGCATATTGTTATATGGAGAGTTTTCAGAGGAAAATTAAGAATCAGGTTGATATGGACAAGGGGGCAATGGGGCAAGCTGTGAGAGATAGGAGCCTAGTTGGTGCATTCTCTTGCAGACCCTGACCCACCACACTTGACAGAACTCCCTCCAGCACTGTGTCCCAGTTTAGCTCCTAGTATTTCGTGAAACAAATACCAAACTCACAGTGCAGCAGCAAAAAACTCCACAAAAAGTGGAAGAGGACCAAATGGCTTCACAGTCCACACGGGGAGACACATAGTCCACAGTGGCCTCAGTTTACCTTCAAAGAGAGGATTCAGCACTGCTTTATCTAGTTCTTTGGAAATAAGAAA
The DNA here is from genome assembly GCF_048772815.1 of Callospermophilus lateralis. Taxonomy (NCBI): domain Eukaryota; kingdom Metazoa; phylum Chordata; class Mammalia; order Rodentia; family Sciuridae; genus Callospermophilus; species Callospermophilus lateralis. Next base: position 168,010 of record NW_027514462.1, on the reverse strand, counting down.
CCATGTCCTCCAGGTCACATAGATGCAGACCCAGCTTTGATGGTCTCACTACAAAGGAAGCCAAATCTCCTGAAAACAACATATATTTCAAGTGCAAAACTCAGTGGCAGTTTCTCAAAAAGTTTTTAGGCCAGCAGAGCTCCATGTTTTTGGAGTGTTTACCCTGTCCCTTAGTTTTGGAAACTGCTCTACCACCTCCAAGGTTGTGAACTCCTGAGCATTTTCCATTCCAGATATGTATTCACTGATTTTGTAACTCTTCTCCTCTAATTGTGTCTTACTTGTGGTGAAGGTAATGTCAAGGCATTGTTCTGGATGAGAGCGGGAGGATATTTGTGCAGCATATATTTACATACACATTGGATTCATTTTCCAATTTTCCATTCGAAATACTGAATCCCTGACACTAACCCATACCTAGTAGACTCAGACTATTCATCCTAATATAATGGAGAAAATTAACACAACACAATAGAAATACAAGCACTTCAGAGGAGACATGTTGTATTGTTGGACTTGACATTTGCATTATATAAGGTAGGAGTTATAAATCTAGTCAAATTTTAATTGAAATATTCTCCATGTGTTTTTAAACTTAACAAATATGTGAATTCTTGTTTCCCTTTTCTGTAGCCTATTCACACATGTATATTTATATGCATATATAGAATCCTACCAGGTATCACACATACATTTTTGTGAGGTGGCTGCCTTGGCCGATACAAATTGTGAGAAGAGTTCACTCCTCCTAAATGCTGTTGGAAATGAAAATGCAACCTATAGGAGAGCGTCCTAGTAGAACAACATTATACATTAACTCATGTTCAGTAAAATAAATATTTTTGCATTTGTGGATGATATATATTTACTGATGAATTCGATTGGCATTTATATTGGTACTTTTTAATGTCTGTGCGTGTTGTGTGTGTGTGTTTGTGTGTGTTTGTGTGTGTATATATATAGATATGGATATAGATATAGATATAGATATAGATATACTCTCCAAATTTTTCAAAATATGAAATATATGTGTCTAATATACACTCTCTAAATTCATTCATGTTCATGTATGTGGATTTATAATCCACTTTTCACAAGATTATAATCAGAAATATTCATCCACCTGAAATACATATTTGTTTCCTAGTACTGAAAACTAACTTCAGTGAATGGTGCATACAAATCCTAATTATTCTACAGTAACTGACCCAGTCTAACATCAATGCAAGTAGACTCCTATGGGACATGATATGTAATTTGTCATTCATTTGTATTCGACACTGGTACATTATTATTTCTTCAGTTTTTGAACATCATAAGATATACATTTGCCAAGGCAGTGACCTCATTCAGTTCCAAAGAATGTGACATACCTCATTTCCTTGGTGATGGAACTCTCTGAACTTTGTATCCAAGTAGCCAGGCACCCAGAGGCAGTCCCAGGCCCAGTCCCAGTGGGCTCACATGTTTGGATTTACCAAAGATAGAGTCAGTCATTCTTGGTACCTACTGAAGTGGGATTACCAAATGCCTGGAGAGCTCTGAATAGGGAGCTTTCCTGAGAAAGCAGGTAGTGGCTCTCCACTTTTTCCTTACAACTTTACAGAGTTGGCCAAGGAAAACAGATCTGAGAGAGGACAGGCCATTTCGGAAGAACAGAGTATGGCCACCAGTCAGAGGACACTCTGGTTAGTCATACACCTATGGGGAAGGAGGTGCCTTTTTGGGAGTGGGTGTGGGTTTGTGGTTTGTCTCATCTTCTGAAAATAGGTAGGAATGGCGGTTTGTTTGTTTTGGAGTGAACTGTTTCCGGTAAGTCGTTTGAAGAGGTGAGTGTTTCCATGTCTGTGTATCCCACTGTGCCTGTGGTAGTAGACATGAGAAAAGAGAATGCAGCAATGGATGTGTCATGTCTAGTATAAAGCTTCCCAGCATTCATCCTGCCCAATTTATGAATGGAGTGTGGCTTGCCTTATGCACGGGCAACACCTAATACCTTCCTAAGTCCCTGTTTTCTTCCTGAATTCTGGCCACTCTCTAGAATAGGCTCATGGTTATGTGTCCAAGATATGTACCAAATCCAAGGTCTTTGACATGGCCATGTACTGGATACCTGAATGGAATGGCCAGCATCTCAGAAAACTCAGATATCAGTGTGACCAGGAAAGTCTCAGTGGAGATACCCTGCTTTGGGCCTTTTGCTTACCTATTGTTCTGTTGCCCTGAATATCAGGAAGGTCTTTGTCTCATGCAACCCCTTTGTTAAGCCTGAAAAAAACAGTTTTCAAATGGAAATGAATGTGCATCACCTCTGGCTCTTTGCTTAATTTCATTGGAAAAGGATGTGTCTGATTCAGGCCCTTTGCCATGTTTTAGGCTGTGACTTAGATTCTCAGCACCTGATGGATGTAAAGAAAGATCCCATATGTGCATCTAAACCAAAATGGAAAAACGTTCAATCAATGTGCATGAATTATATTGCCTTCCTTTGTTAGGTTTCTGAAATCCATCATGTCAGAATAGGGATTCTTTGGGTGAAATGAGTTTTTCAAATCTCTGCAGAGGGGCTTGGCTTTTCTTATGACTCCAATTCACAAAAAGAATCTAGACCCCACAGTCAGAGAGCCTCAAATTGGAGAAGCGAAGCAGTATTAAGGGCAGGCCTATTTGATCACTCCTGGTTCACAGGAAGGGTGTCCAAGCCACCCTGACATTCGGCAAATGAGGGGCAAGGGAGCTTATTTTGGACACTGTCTTGGGATGTGCCTCTCATGAAAACCTCCATCCAGATGTTATGATGAGTATCTTTATGGTAGAAGATGAGGGCCATGTAGGAGTGTTTTGGTTATAATTGTGGTAATTTGTGTGGCAGTTGGAAGAGATGACTGGGTAAACCTGGGCTTGAATTCTGCTGTGATTCCCCTTAGAGACTGAGTTCTGGAACTGACCTCAGAGAAGTATTGACATGAATTGTGTTGGGATTTTAGGAGGCCAGGAATGAGAGTTGCCATTGGAACCTGGGATCAAGGCCCAGAGTGGCTTTCCACAGAACACTGGGAATCACAGCCAGGATATTACATGATTTTATTCTGAAAGACTTGGCAGGCATAATTGAGATTCAAAACACACTTGGACCTCGCTTTGTAGACCTCAATGGGCCTGGCTTCATGTGACTTTTTGGCCACTCTTTGGGTAGACTTGCCTGTGAGAGTGCTCCAGAGATTTCCCTGAAATTAGCTTCCTCACCATTTAATGGTTCCTGAATGAATTGAAACCAACATTGCCTCCAAATGCATCTGTGAAAAAATGCTAGATAATTACCATGAAATTTTAGAAATTCCGATGACCAGCTGGCACTGGAGGACCTTTGATGTCCTGTTGATGATCATGAGTATACCAGACAGGGCCTTGATTGACTGGGTTTCATGAAAATGGTGTAGAACAGAGATGCCAGTAAGTTGGGGCCTGGTAAGTAGTGGGCCTAGAGCTGTGTTATGCAAATGTGTGATAAAACATCTGTGGTGGGGCCATGTGGATCTTCCATTGGCTTCCAAATGGCTGTGACTGACATGGTGCAACCATCACACCCATATATGTAAAGGCATATTTTTATATGGAGAGGTTTCAGAGCAATGTTCAGTATCATGTTGCTATTGTCAAGGGGGCAAGCTACTTGAGATAGAACCCTGGTTGGTGCATTTTCCTGGAGACCCTGCCAACCACACCTGACAGAACTCCCTTCAGCACTGTGTCCCATTTGAACTCGTTGTATTTCATGAAGCAAATACCAAACACCCAGTGCAGCAGCAAGAAACACCACGAAAATTGGAGGATGACCATTGGTTTCACAGTCCACACGGGAAGACCCTTAGCCCTCAGTGGCCAATGTTTACCTACAAAAAGAGAATTCATCACTGCTGCCTCATTTTTATTTGAAAATAAGTAATCATTTCCTCCAGGTCACATAGATGCAGATCCAGCTTTGATGGTTTCACTACAAATAAAGCTAAAGCTCCTGACAACAACATATATTTCAAGTGCCCAACCTCAGAGGCAGATTCTCAAAAAGTCTTTTGGCCAGCAGAGCTCCATGTTTGTGGAGTGTTTACCCTGTCTCTTACTTTTGGAAACTCCTCTACCACCTCCAAAGGTGTGAAATCTGGAGCATTTTCCATTCTAGATATGTATTCACAGATTTTCTAACTCTTCTCCTCTAATTGGGTCTTACTTGGGGCGAAGGTAATGTCAAGGCATTGTTCTGGAGGAGAGTGGGAAGATTTTTCCGTAGCATATATTTGCATACACATTGGATTCAGTGTCCTATTTTCAATTCAAAATACTGAATACCTGACTCTAACCCATACCCTACCAGACTCTGACTACTAATCCTAATATGATGGAGAAAAATAACCCATAAAGAATAGAAATACAAGCAGTTCAGAGTAGGCATGGTGTATAGATGGACTTGCCTTTTGCATGATACAGAGTTGGAGTTATAAATCTAGTCAATTGTTTGTTGAAATAGTTGTCCTTGTATCTTTAAGGTTAACAAATATGTGAATTGATGTCTCCCTTTCTCTGTATTCTTATATGCACATATTCATTCCTATCTGGTACCACACGTACATTCTTGTGAGGTGGCTGACTTGGCAGATACAAATTGTTAGAAGAGATCACTCCTACTAAACCCTGTTGGAACTGAATATTCAACCTATGGGTGAGCTTGCTAGTTGAACAGCATTATACATAAATCCATGTTCAGTAAAATGAATATTTTTAGATCTGTGGATGGTATATATTTTATAATGAATTTTGATTGACATATATATTGCTACTTTTTTGTCTGTGTGTTTGTTTTATGTATATGTATATATATGTATATATATATATATATATATATGTATATATATATATATATATATATATATATATATATATATATATACACTCTCCAGATTTTTCAAAATATGAAATATATGTGTCTTATATTCACTCCCTAAATTCATTCATGTTCATGTATGTGGATTTATAATCAACTATTCACAAGATTATTCTCAAAATATTCATCCACCTGAAATTTGCCCAATGCTCTCAAATGTCAATCCTATTTGTGACTACATATTTGTTTCTTCCTAAGATTATATATTTAAACTCAACCCTGTTCAAAATGTCTAATCCTATCACACACTTTATACTTTGCCTGATTTTGAAATGTCTCTATTGATATATGCTTTCCTACATATTTTCCCCACTTCATCATTGTGACTGACTCTTCACTTGTGCTGACATTTACATTCACTCTCTAATCGAAATCCTATTGCTAAGAAACTTTTGTTCCAAATCTTATACTCACCCTTCTTCCTAAACTTACTGACTATCTTCCTAATGCTACAGACTATCCCTTTTTGACTGGATGTTCTCTTCTACATTCAATCATCCAAGTAAACGTGGTGCGAGCTTCAGAGGAGGAGACTACCAACAGGCTATCTCATGCAACATCAAAGGGTTTATTGGGTGTCCAGAATGCTGGGGTTCAGAGCTCACCTGAATAGAGCAGATAGCCCTGAGAATAGCTGAAGTAGAGCTTATATACTTTCCCTGGAGAGAGAAGGGAGGGAATTGTATTGATGGGTCAGGGCGAGTGGGCGGTTTGCATGCAACTGGGAGAGGGAGTACATTCTGCAATTTGGCAGCTGGGGATAGAACATTCTGGGAACAAATTTTGCAAACATTTCTCAAGATTTCAACAGTGTTCTGTTAAGCATACAGAAAAACAAGATGTGACAAGTACCTATTTTATTAATATTTCATTCCCCACTTCTTCTTCTGGCTAATTTTAATCATACAAATGATCATTGGAGGGTGTCACATTCAATGTCTGCTAGTGGGGTATTACCATAAGTTTAACTCCTCCAATTTAAGCCTGGAGAAAAGATATTACACGGTTGAGCAAACAGGGTTTTATAGTTAGCAATAATATGAGGATTATTATTGGACCGGCCAGGTTTGATAAAAACGTAGTTAACCAGGGGGACTGTGTGAACCAAGACTCAAGCCACCCTTTTGGGCCCTCTCTCATTTGTTGATGCTCTTCAAGGTGTCTTTTAAATTTACTCATAGATTTTATTACGACTCCAGTATAGTCAGCATAAAAACAACATTCTTCCCTCAATGCAGCACAAAGCCCCCCTTCTCTAATGAAGAGGAGGTCCAACCCTCAACTGTTCTGTAAAACAACTTCAGAGAGAGAGGTTAAAGTTTCATGCAAAGCCCTGAAGGAGGTTTCTAATATCTTACTTTTGCTCTATTGCTGCTTCTAATTGGGTCATCTTTTGTGTCCCATGGACAATGCCACTGGTTCCTCTGCCCACCCGTGCAGCAACTCCTATTCCTAATAGGATGGCTAAAGTGAGGGATATATGTTCCCAGTGGAACCGGTTGTATGCCCCCCCTATTTGATCTTCAAATGAACCTGCATCATGATAGAGCACTCTGGGAAACATCTGCACCATTACACAATTTATCACATATCCTGATCATTTCATGAAAACATAAACGATGTTTAAGTATATAGAATTATGCTGTTGTAGGCACTGACAAAGCAAGGCACCTAAGATAGCACTCAAGAGAGGGAAACAGTCCTATTTGGTTGCAACCGGATTCAGAGGGCATTGCTTATATTGTAATCAATTAATCCCATGAAACTCAAGTTTAGGTAGTTTCAGAATTTTGTACCCAACATATAAGGGATGGGGCTCAGAAGTTCACAGTCTTCAGAAGTTTAAAAAAGCAGTATTTGTTTCTGTTTTTCCTTCTGTTCTGGGCAAGTTAACTTTTCAAGGACACCTGGGAGGAGGAGAGCTTTTTCTTCCATTTCTTATTTTCCCCCTGCCAGCTGTTACCATGGAGCCCGGTTGGTAATTTCTTTATCTTAGAAATGTAGCCATCTCTGTGAAGCCCCAGCTGAAGGCCAGAGGACTTGTTCACATATTTTGTGAAAAACTAGTTAGGGGTTGTCTAGCTTAGAAGTACTGAGATTTTTAGCCAGTGGCCAAGTAGAACAGGGCAATACGAAAGAGAAAGTTTATCTACATTAAAGTCTTTATTGGGACTGTTTTGCTGAAAGTTCAAAACTCAGCCATGGTGAAGACTTCTGAAGAAGGTCATTTAAGACTTTTCTGTGGGCCTGGTACAGAGGGGGAAAGACGGGGAAGGTGGGGCTGAGAGCACCTCCGAGGATCTGAGAATGAGGGAAAAGAGAGATGTAATAGAATAATGCGAAAGGGTATTAGGAATTTCCTAGCAGCAAACTTGAGCAGTAGATCAGGTAGAGCAGAGTGAAAGACGGGAGTGAGGATCCCAAAATCCTGTGAGGGACTTTAAATTTTAGTAACATGTTTTCAGTGATGACAAAGCAACTTTAAAGGCCAATTATATTACATCTTGGATAAGGGTCTCAGGGCTCTCCTCAGCTCGTTTGAGCATTGGGTTAGCTGGTAAGAGGACCTGGTGGGACCCGGTGAGGGCACTGACAGGAGATGAGAGGAATGAGTCGGTGGAGCGGTACCTATGTACCTGCTACCTCAGAAAGGGGGCGATGGTCTGAGAACTGGTGGAGCTTTGGGTTTCTGATCTAGTTATTGGAGGGGAGAAATCAAGTTGCTGAGATGGGAGTGACATCAGAGGGTCTGGAGCAGAAGGCTGAGGATAATGATCTATTGGAGAAGCATAGTTCAGGATGTGAGTGAGGGAGGGAAAAGGCTTCCACATAGGGGAATTTCCTTTCACTCTTTTGAGCACTTGCAGAAGTTAAAAAGGTCATGCAAAATTTGAGGATCTAGAGACCCCTCTGGGTGCCATAGTTTTTGGTTGTCTAATTGGTAATGTGGCCAATGCTGTGTACTGAATTTGATGAAGAATTGGGGTTCCATCAGGCAGCCCCTGTATGCACACATTCCCATGACATACAGAAAAAGTCGGCTTTTCCCCCACACAGCCATTACTCTTTGTGGCTTTGACAGTCTGCCAGGCAAACTTAGTAATCTAGACTAGCCAACCTGCATCTGGCTCGCGTGTCCCTACATCCATAATGGTTGTTTCCATTATCTATGGTACAGAAGGGATTTAATGGTATTTTAGTGGGATCCTCTTCATCAGGGATATCACAATAGGAAATACCTATAGCCAGCTAACAAATGTCTGGGTGGAGAGATGGCCACCAGGTCCCTAAGGGGGCTGTATGCGAGATAGACCATACTTCTTTTCCAGTAGGATTTGTGATCAGCCATCACTGCTTAATGGGCTGATGAGGGTTAGGACTACTTGTAGCCAAGGGGAGAGTATATAACCTTATTCACATTGCGAATACACAATTTGAAACTGTTACCAGTCTTTTTCAGTTTCCAGAAAGATTCTGTACAGGCAGCAGGCTTGAGATGAGAGGTATGGATCCAGGAAGTGATTCTGTTTACGTTTACCACTGTAGGTGTTATAATAGCACCTGGTATGGTCCTTTTCAGCGGGGTACCAGGGATGACACCTGATATCATCTTACATAGATGAAATCTCTTACTTGATATGGATGTGGAATCCCCTGGTTCCCAGTTGGGTAGGCAGTGGCCAGCTGTTTTCACAGGTATTACTGAGTTCTTTCAAGATCTTTAAGTCTGTCAAGCAAGGGGGTGTGGAAAGGATCTTTAGGTCTTACAGTTGGGCTTAGGTCCCCTACTGGAGGAGGGCCACCATAAAGAATTTCACATGTGGTAAGGTTACTCAAAGAAACAAAGGGATTTTTTCTTGCATGAAACATTGCATAAGGCAGGAGCATAGTCCAATCTTATGCTGGTCTCTAAGCTTAATTTCGTTAAGGTCTCTTTAATGGTTCTATTCATTCTTTCTACTTGTCCTGAACTCTGGGGTCTATAAGCACAATTTAACTTCCAATTAATCCCCAGGATCCTGGCTAACCCCTGACTTACCTGGGTCATGAACATCGGTGCATTGTCAGATCCTATTACCGGCTTAGCTTCCTCCAATGGTAGAGAGGCTTAGTCAGCAGCAGTGGAATCACTTAGAGTGTGTTGTGTGTTAGGGGACGAGGGCAGGGGATAAGGAGGGGGAGAAGAGTCCAGTAGAGTCAAATCTGTGACTCAGGGAGAACAGAGGGTGGAGGAGGAGGAGGTTGAGAGGGTTTGAGAGATCATGGGGGAAGGAGTAGGAGCAGAGGTAGGGGCAAAGAAAGGCTTCACCCATGGAGGAGGAGATTTGCAGAGGTCCTGCCAAGTTAAGATATATGGCTGTTGATCCGGATGGCTATGTGGCGCTGGCTGAAAGACAATACCTCTGACTTTTTAAATTAGTGGGAAGTAGAAAGATCCTTCTAGGGGCCATACGACTCCAAAGATGGGCCATTCTGAGGCACAGAGATTCTGCCAGGTCCAGCGTTTTACTAAAAAAAGAAAGATTCTGAGCCCTTAAGCGGACTTTGGTCCAGTGATCAAGGGTCAGGGACAGAGGCATTGACGTGCTCTGTTCCATAATGAAAGTTCCACAAACAGTAAAAGCAAGGACACACGACACAGATAAGACAAGACCATAAAGACAGGCAATGAACGTCCAACACTGAGACCAGGAATGAGTAGCCGGCAAAACCCAATGGTATGGCAATAACGAATCTAAAAGAAAATATCACTGAGTCGAGAAGACTATTGTTCCTTGATTTCCCGAGTTCTCTGCGGGGTCCTCCAGAGAGGTGCCCTTTGTCTCTGTGACATGTCTCTCAGCCACCGTCGGAGAGAGGCCAGGCTCTTCATCGCCAGCAATTTTGCCAAGCCCTAACAAGAAACCTGAAACCAGAAAGAGGCGCCTTACTTGCTCCGAGAGGAGCCCGTTGGGGTCTCTCTCTCGTCCGCCACTGCTGGAACTCAGTGGAAACTCAATATGTAAAGGTCAGGCGAGTGTCAGAGGAAGATACTACCAAGAGACTGTCTCATGCAACAGCAAAGGGTTTATTTGTGGTCCAGCATGCTGGAGCTCAGAGCTAAATTAAATAGAGCAGAGACCTCTGAGAACAGCTTAAGCAGAGCTTATATACTTTCCTTGGAGAGGGAAGAGAGGGAAGTTCAGTGATGGGTAAGGGCGAGTGGGCGGTTTGCATGACACCGAGTGAGGGAGTACATTCTGCAGTTCGGCTGTTGGGAACAGTACATTCTAGAACAAGATTAGCAAACATTTCTCAAGATTTCAACAGTGTTTTGTTAAGCATACAGAAAAACAGGAAGTGACAAGTACCTATTTTATTAATTTTATTAACCTTTCACTACCGACTATGCCTTTTTGACTTGATGTTCCTTCTACATTAATTCATGCAACGTACAAGGTGCTATGCCATTGTATATCGATTTATCTGAGACAACTCTGCAGAACGTAATTCAACACCACGTATCCCTATCAAGGGCCCAATGCCCTTCTGGGCTTCAAATCAGACTTAAATTTCTTTTTTCATACATATATTTCACCTATATATTCTTCTACACATAGCAAGTTCCCAATACGATCATTCATCCAGCAAGATGATTTCTAACCCAAATCGAGCATGTTTTTAACCATAACCGGACACTGTTCCCTCAATGTAACTTTACAGAAGAGCAGGGCAGGAGTTGATATTACAATACAGAAATGTAGAAAAACTTCCACCTGCTGAGAACCTCAAAGGTCCATGCAGAAATGATCCCTGGAGAAGATGTAGGAAGCAATAAAGGACCTGAGAGACCAAAAGTCATCTTCCATGGCAAACAACCCGGTCAGGATAAAAGGTTGTGTCTGAATCAGATTTTTTTTTAATGTAGAGATCATGGTCCAAACCAGGCCTGTGTGGAGATCTATTCCTGGGTGCCTTTGGTTGATATACCATTCTAACTTGTGAAAATGTCACAGGAAGTAGGGGCAGCCTCAATCTCTTGGGACCCTTGGAAGCAACAGTTAGGACAAAGTGGCTGCCAAGACAGTGCCCTCATTCAGTTCAGGAAGGAAGTGACCTCACCTCACTTTCTTGGTGATGGAACTCTCTGAACGTGGGATCCAGGAAGCCAGGCACACAGAGCCAGTCCCAGTCCCAGTCCCAGTGGTCTCACTTGTTTGGATTTACCAAGGACAGGGTCAGTATTTTTTGGTACCTACAGATGTGAGGAAGGCCAAATGCCAGGAAAGCTCGGATGCAGGGCTTTTCATGAGAAAGCAGGTAGTAGCTCACCGTTGGCTCCTAAGAAGTTCACAGAGTTGGCCAAGGAGACAAGATCTGAGACAGGAAAGGCCATTTTGGGGGAACATATTATGGCCCACAAGTCAGAGGACACTCTGGATAGTCACAAACCTACTTAGGGGAAGGAGGTGCCTTTGTGGGTGTGATTGTGGGTTTGTGGTTTTGTCTCATTTTCTGAGAATAGGTAGGACAGTCGGTTTGTTTCATTTGAAGTGGACTGTTTCTAGTAAGTCTTTTCACAGGGCGAGTGTTTCTATGTCTGTGTATTCCACTGTTTCCGTGGTTGTAGACATTAGAAAAGAGAATCCATCAATGGATGTGTCGTGTCTAGTAGAAATCTTCTCAGCATTCATATTGCCCCATTTATGAATGGACTGTAGCTTGCCTTATCGATGAGCAACACCTGCTACCTTCCTAAGTTTCTATTTTCGTCCTGAATTCCGGCCAATCTCAAGAATAGGCCCATGGTTTTGTGTCCAAGATATGTACCACCTACAAGCTCTGTGACATGGCCATGTACTGGATAGCTGTAGGGGATGGCGAGCATCTCAGAAAACTCAGATATCAGTGTGACCAGGAAAGTCTCAGAGGAGAAACCCTGCTTTCGGCCTTTTGCTTACCTATTGTTCTGTTGCCCTGAATGTCAGGAAGTTCTTTGCCTCAGGCCACCCCTTTGTGAAGCCTGAAGAAAACAGTTTTCAAATGGAAATGAATGGGCATACCTGTGGCACTTTCCTTAATTGCTTTGGAAAGGGATGTGTCTGAATCATGCCCTTGGCCCTGTGTGTGGCTGTGGCTTAGATTCTCAGCACCTGATGGATCTAAAGAAAGTTACCATGTGTGCATCCAAAAGAAAATTCGCCAAAAGAGCAATTATTGGTAGGAAGTCTCTCGACTTCCTCTGTAAGGTTTCTGACTTCCATCAAGTGAGAATGGGATCCTTTGGGTCAAAAGAGTTCTACAAAACCTGCAGAGGCTAGCCCATTGTGCTTGGGTTTTCTCATGACTAAAATTCACATAAAGAATCTAAACCCCACAGACAGTAGTCCTCAAATTGGAGCGGTATTAACGGCAGGCCTATTTGATCACTTTTGGTTCACCGGATGGGTGTCCAGGCCACCTTGACTTTAGGCAAATGAGGGGCAAAGGAGCTTATTTGGGACACTGTCTTGGTCTGCACCCCTCATGGAAACCTCCAGCCAGATTATGATGAGTGTCTATATGAAAGAAGATGAGGGCCATATGGGAGGGTTCTTGTTTTAATTGTGGTAATTTGTGTGGTAGTTGGAAGAGATGACTGGGTCCACCAGGGCTTGAACTCTGGTGTGATTCCCCTTAGAGACTGAGTTCTGGAACTGACCTCAGAGAAGTATTGCCATGAATAGTGTTGGGATTTTAGGAGACCACGCATGAGAATCGCTTTTGGAAACTGAGATCTAGGCCCAGGATGGCTTTCCACATAGCTCAGGGATTCTGAGCCAGGATATCACATGTTTTAATTCTTAAAGACTTGGTAGCCATAATTGAGAGTCCAAACACACATGGACCTCACATTGTATACCTCAATGGGCCTGGATTCATGTGTCCTTTTGGCCACTCTTTGGGAAGGCTTGCTTGTGAGTGTTCTCCAGAGCTTTCATTGAAATGAGCTTCCTCACCATTTAATGGTTCCTGAATTAAATGAAACCCACAGTGCCTCCAACTTCATCCTTGAAAAATGACTAGATTAATACCATGAAATTTTTGAAATCCCCATGACCAGGTGGCACTGGATAACCTTTAGATATCCTGTTGCTGATCATGAGTATAACAAACAGTGCCTTGATTGACTGAGTTTCGTGAAAATGGTGTAGAACAGAGATGCCAGTAAGTTGGAGCCTGCTGGGTAGTGGGCGTAGAGCAGTGGACTATAGGTGTGTAAATAAATATTTTTGGTAGGACCACCTGGATCTTCCATTGGCTTCCAAATCTTGCGACTGACATGGTGCAGGCAGCAGACCTTTATATGTAAAGGCATCTTGTTATATGTAGAGGTTTCAGGGCAATGTTCAGAATCAGGTTGCTATAGTCAAGGGGAAAGCTATGTGGGATAGAAGCCTGGTTCGTACATTCTCTTGCCGACCCTGACCAACCACACATGACAGAACTCCCTCCAGCATTGTGTCCCAGTTGAACATATTGTATTTCATGAAGCAAATACCAAATTCCCAGTGCAGCAGTAAGAAACACCCTGAAAAGTGGAGGATGACCAAATGGCTTCACAGACCACACGGGAAGACACTTAGCTCCCAGTAGCAACAGTTTACCTACAAAGGGAGTTTTCAGACCTGCTGCCTCATGTTCATTACAAAATAAAGAACCATGTCCTCCAGGTCACATAGATGCAGACCCAGATTGCAGAATCACATCAGTTGCAGAACCATTGATTTAAATATTGCCATACATATATTTCTTGTGCCTAACCTCAGAGGAAGTTTCTCAATAAGTCTTTAGGTCAGCACAGCTCCATGTTTCTGAAGTGTTTACCATCTCCCATACTTTTGTAAACTGTTTTACCACCTACAGTGTTGTGAACTCCTGAGCATTTTTCATTCCACATATGTATTCACAGGTTTTCTAACTCCTCTCCTCTAATTGTGTCTTACTTTTAGCGATGGTTATGTCAAGGTATTGTTCTGCATAAGAGAGGGAAGATTTTTGTGTATCACATGTTTGCATACACAATAGATTCATTTTCCTATTTTCCATTTGAAATACTGAATCCCTGACACTAACCCATACCCTACTAGACTCTGACTACTAATCCTAATATCATGGAGAAAAAAAAACCTAACTGAATAGAAGTACAGTCCTTTTATAGGAAGCATGGTGTATATTTGTATTTGTCTTCCTCTTTATCAAGAGTATGTGTTTTAAATTTAGTAAACTTTTCATTTTAATATTTCTCCATGATTTTTTAAAGTTATCACATATGTAAATTCCTGTCTCCCTTTCTCTGTATCCTATTAAGCACATGTAATTTTTTTATGCATATACAATATCCTACCTGGTATCACATGTACATTCTTGTAAGATCACTGACTTTGGAATATAAAAATTGTGAGAAGAGATGACTCTCCCTAAATAATGATGGAACTGAAAATTCCACCTATGGGTGAGCTTCCTAGTGAAAAACACTATACATAAATCCATGTTCAGTAAAATGAATATTTTTGGATTTGTGAATGAATTATATTTCATGATGAATATCGATTGGCATATATATTGCTAAATATTAATGTGTGTGTGTGTGCATGTGTGTGTGTGTGTGTGCGTGTGTGTGTGTGTATATTCTACGGATTTTAAAAAAATATGAAAAATATGTGTCTTATTATACACTCCCTAAATTCATTCATATTCATTTATGTTCATTTAAATTCAAATTTTCACAAGATTATTCTCAGTAATATTCATAAACCTGAAATATATTTTGGTTTCCTACTACTGAAAACTTAGTTCAGTGGATGGTGCTTAAAAATCCTAATATTTCTACAGTAACTGACCCAGTTTAACATCAATGCAAGTAGATTGCTATGGGACATGATGTGTAATTTGAAGTTCATTTTTACTCAACACTGGTACATTACTATTTCTTCAGTTTATGGACATCATAGGATGTATTTTTTCATCAAGAACTTCACAAATTTTTTTGGCATTTGGTTCACTTTCAATTACTTACTACTTCAGAACACATGTATTCCTCCATGTTTCTTTACTGGTCTTTTCACTAGACTTCTTTCTAAACACATTATTTTCGATTCCATAATCATTTTTGAAGCAAAACTCACTCTTCACGACAAACCATAACCCTAATAATACCATTGCATATATAACTCGTTGGAATGATGGTATATATATCAATATAAGATTTCCAATATATTTTCAGATGCAAACTCAATCCATTATTTAATGTTGGATCCAGTTACATACTTTATTCACAATATGGTCTATTCATGCATCATCTCAATATTCATCAACACAAGGTACACCTATTTGTATCCCCAGTACTAATTTATAAGTTTCCAGAATATTACTCCCCTTTATGGTGGAAGAAATACTTATGTCACCTGATCTACATATACATTTTACCACAGTAGTATTCTGGACACAAAATGCAAAGGTCACACATATGATTGTACCAAAGCCTAAATGGAAAGTGACCATGGATTACTAAAAGCATCTATGTCCAGGGTGCCTACTGCTCTCAAATGTCAATCCTATTGGTTACTACATATTTGTTTCTTCCTAAGATTATATATTTAACCTCAAGCCTGTTGAAAATATCTAATCCTATCACTCACTTTATACTTTTCCTGATTTCCTAATGCCCCTATTGATATCTGCTTTCCTACATATTTTTCCCAGTTCATCATTGTGACTGTCTCTTCACATGTGCTGACATTTACATTCACCCTCTAACTGAAAACCAATTGCTAAAGAACTTTTTGTCCAACTCCGAGACTCACTCTTCTTCCTAAACCTACTGACTATCTTCCTAATCCTACAGACTATCCCTTTTTGACTGGATGTTCTCTTCTACTTTCAATCATCCGAGGTATAGGGTCCTATGCCATTGTATATCGATTTATCTGAGACCTCGGTGCAGAACATAATTCAATCTAAGTATACCAATCAAGGGCCCAATGCCTTTCTGGGCTTCAAATCTTTCCCAGATCTCTGAACTCATACATATATTTCACATTTATATTCTTATAAATATCACAGGTTCCCAATACCGTAATTCATCCAGCAGAATGACTCCTAACCCAAATCGAACATGCTATTAACACTAACCATACACTGTTCCCTCAATCTCACTTTACAGAAGAGCAGGGACAGAGTTGGTCTTAAAATCCAGGAAGGTAGGGTATCATCCACCAGCTGAGAACCTCAAAAGTCCCTGCAGAAATAATCCCTTGAGTAGGTGTAGGCAGGTATGAAGGATCTGAGAGAGCAAAAGTCATCTTCCATGGCAAACAACCTGGTCAGGTTGAAGGGATGTGTCTGAATTAGCCTCTCTCTTCCTAATGTAGAGAAGATGGACCAAACCATGCCTGTGTGGAGAGCTGTTCCCCGGTGCCTATGGTTGATATACCATTCTAACTTATGAATGAGTCACAGCAAGTAGAGGCAGACTCCATCTTTTGGGAACCTTGGAAGCAACTGTTAAAACAAAGTGGTTTCCAAGGCAGTGACTTCATTCAGTTCTTGAAGGAAGTGACCTCACCTTACATTATTGGTGATGAAAGTCTGTGATCTTGGGATCCAGGAAACCAGGCACACAGAGTCAAACCCACTCCATGTCCCAGTGGGCTCACTTGTTTGGATTTAACAAGACAGAGTCACTCTTTCTTGGTACCTACTGATGTGAGGACAGCCAAATGCCTGGAAACTATGAAGACTGGCCTTTCCAGAGAAAGCAGATAGTTTCTCACCACGGGCTCCTGACAACTTCACAGAGTTTGCTAAAGAGACCAGATCGGAGACAGGACACGCCATTTTTGGGGAACATAGTATGGCCCACAAGTCAGAGGACACTCCGGATAGACACAGACCTACTTGGGGGAAAGAGGTGCCTTTTTGGGTGTGAGTGTGAGTTTGTGGTTTTGTCTCATGTTCTGAGAATAGTTAGGAAAGCTGGTTTGTTTGTTTTGGAGTGGACTGTTTCTAGTAAGTCCTTTGACAACGTGAGTGTTTCTGTGTCTATATATCATACTGTGTCCGTGATTGTAGACAGTAGAAATGAGAATGCATCAATGGATGTGTCCTGTCTACGAGAAAGCTTCAAAGCATTCATCCTGTGCAATTTATGAATGGACTGCAGGTTGCCGTATGGATGGGCAACTCGTGCTATCTTTCTAAATTCCTGTTTTCTTCCTGAATTCTGGACACTCTCCAGAATACGCTCATGATTTTGTGTCCAAGATATGTACCACCTCAATCTCTGTGACATGGCCATGTACTGGATAGCTGATGGGAATGGTGAGTATCTCAGAAAACTCAGATATCACTATGCCCAAGAAAGTCTCAGTGGAGAAACCCTGCTTTGGGCCTTTTGCTTACCTATTCTGTTGCCCTGAATGTCAGGAAGGTCTTTGCCTCAGGCCACACTTTGTGAAGCCTGAAGAAAATAGTTTTCAAATGGAATTGAATGGTCATTACCTGTGCCTCTTCGGTTAATTGCTTTGGAAATGGATGTGTCTGAATCAGCCTCTTGGCCCTATGTGAGGCTGTGGCTTAGATTCACAGCACATGATGGGTCTAAAGAAAAATCCCATGTGTGCATCCAAAACCAAAATGGACAAAAGAACTGTCATGGTGGATAGAGTCTCTCGCCTTCCTCTGTAAGGTTCCTGACCTCCATTAAGTGAGAATAGGGATCATTTGGGTGAAGTGAATTCTTTAAAGTTCTGCAGAGGCTATCCCATAGGTTCGTGGGTTTTCTCATGACTCCAATTCACATCTATGTTTACAGAAGAGCAGGGACAGTGTTGGTCTTACAATACAGGAATGCAGTGGATCTTCCATCTGTTGAGAACCTCAAAGCTCCATGCAGAAATGATCTCTGGAGAAGATGTAGGCAGCTATGTAAGACCTGAGAGAGCAAAAATCATCTTCCATGGCAAACAACCTGGTCAGGATTAAGGGTTGAGTCAGAATGAGCCTATCTCTTCTTAATGTAGAGAAGATGGACCAAACCCGGCCTGTGTGGAGAGCTGTTCCCTTTTGCCTACGGGTGATATACCATTCTAACTTGTGAAAGTGTCACAGGAAGTAGGGGCAGCCCTCATCTCATGGGACCGTTGGAAGCAATTGTTATGACAAAGTGGTTGCCAAGGCAGTGATCTCATTCAGTTCCTGAAGGACGTGATCTCATCTCACTTCCATGGTGATGGAACTCTCTGAACTTGGGATACAGAAAGCCAGGCACCCAGAGCCAGTCTCAGTTCTAGTCCCAGTGGTCTCACTTTTTTGGATTTACAAAGGACAGAGTCAGTCTTTCTTGATACCTACTGATGTGAGGATGGCCAAATGCCAGGAAAGCTCGGAAGAGGGGCTCTTCCTGAGAAAGCAGATAGTGGCTCACTCCTGGCTTCTAACAACTTCACATTGTTGGCCAAGAAGACCAGATCTGAGACAGGTCAGGCCATTTCGGAGCATCATAGTATGGCCCATCAGTCAGAGCACACTCCGGAGAGTCACAGACCTATTTGGGGGAAGGAGGTGCCATTGCGGGTGTGGGTTTGTGGTTTTGTCTCATGTTCTGAGAATAGTTAGAAAAGGCGGTTTGTTTGGTTTGGAGTGTACAGTTTCTAGTAAGTCGTTTGACAATGCAAGTGTTTCTATGTCTGTGTATCCCACTGTGTCCGTACTTGTAGACATTAGAAAAGAGAATGCATCAAAGGATGTGTCCTGTCTCATAGAAAGCTTCCCAGCATTCATCCAGCACAATTTATGAATTGAATGCGGCTTGCCTTATTGATGGGCAATACCTGCTACCTTCCTAAGTTGCTGTTTTCTTCCTGAATTATGGCCAATCTCCAGAATAGGCTCATGGTTTTGTGTCCAAGATATGTACTACCTCCAAGCTCTGTGACATGGCCATATTCTGGATAGCTGAATGGAATGGCGAGCATCTCAGAAAACTCAGATATCAGTGTGACCAGTAAAGTCTCAGTGGAGAATCCCTGCTTTGGGCCATTTGCTTACCTATTGTTCTGTTGCCCTGAGAGTCAGGAAGGTCTTTGTCTCAGGCCAACCCTTTGTGAATCCTGAAGGAAAGATTTTTCAAATGGAAATGAATATGCTTTACCTTTGGCTCTTTCCTTAATTGATTTGGAAAGAGATGTGTGTGAATCAGCCTCTTGGCCCAGTGTGATTCTTTGACTTAGATTCTCAGTACCTGATGGATCTAAAGAAAGATCCCATGGGTGCATAAAATCCAAAATGGCATAAAGAGCAGTCATTGTTGATGAAGTATTTTGCCTTCCTCTGTAAGGTTCCTGAATTCCATCAAGTGAGAATAGGGATCTTTTGGGTCAAATGAGTTCTTCAAATCTATTCAGAGGCTATCCAATAGGTGCTTGAGTTTTCTCATCTTTCCAATTCACATAAAGAATCTGTACCCGACACTCAGTAGGACTCAAATTGGAGAAGCAGAGCAGTATTAAGGGCAGGCCTATTTGATCACTCCTGGTACACAGGAAGGGTGTACAGGCCACTGGGAATTTAGGCAAATGAGGGGCAACAGAGCTTATTTTGGACACTGTCTTGGGCTACGCTAATGCTATCAAATGTCAATCCTATTGTTGACTTCATATTTGTTTTATCCTAAGCTCATATATTCATCCTCAACCCTGTTGAAAATATCTAATCCCATCACTCACTTTATTCTTTTCCTGATTTCCTAATGTCTCTATTGATATCTGCTTTCCTACATATTTTGCCCTGTGCATCATTGTGACTGACTCTTCACTTGTGTTGACGTTTACATTGACTCTCTAACCAAAACCCTATTGCTAAAGAACTTTTGTTCCAAATCCTATACTCACTTTTCTTCCTAAACTTACCGACTATCTTTCTAATCCAACTGACTATAACTTTTTGAATGGATGTTCTCTTCTACATTCAATGATCCAAGTACAGTTCAGGTTTCTATTCAACCGGGTGAGGGAGTAGATTCTGCAGTTTGGCAATTGGGGACAGCACATTCTGGCAACAAGATTAGCAAAGAGTTCTCAAGATTTCAACAGTGTTTCGTTAAGTGTACAGAAAAACAGGAAGTGACAAGTACATATTTTATTAACCTTTCATTCCCCACTTCTTTTTCTGGCTACTTTTAATCATAAAAGTGATCTTTGTGGGGTGTCACATTCTATGTCTGCTAGTGGGGTATTACCATAATTTTAATTTGTCCAATTTGAGCTTGGAGAAAAGAAATTACATGGTTGAGGAAACAGGGTTTTATAGTTAGTAATAATATGAGGATTATTATTGGACCGGCCAGGGTTGATAAAAACGTAATTAACCAGGGGGACTGTGTAAAAGAAGACTCAAACTACCCTTTCTGTGCCTCTCTCTCTCTCGTTGTTGCTCTTCAAGGCATCTTTTTAATTTACTCATAGATTTTTTTACAACTCCAGTATTGTCGACATAAAAACAACATTCTTCCCTCAATGAAGCACAAAGGCCCCCCTCTGTCATGAAAAGGAGGTCCAACCCTCGACTGTTCTGTAAAACAACTTCAGAGAGAGAGGTTAAAGATTCCTGCAAAGCTGTGATGGAGGTTTCTAAAATCTTTAAGTTTTGATCTATTGCTGCTTCTAATTGGGTCACTTGTTGTGTCCCATGGACCAGAGCAGTGGTTCTTGTGCCCAACCCTGCAGCAACTCCTATTCGTAATAGAATGGCTAAGGTGAGGGACATATGTTCCCAGCGGAACCGGGTTGTATGTCCCCCTCTTTGATCTTCAGATGAACCTGCGTCATGATAGAGCACTCTGGGAAACATCTGCACCATTTCACAATTAATCACATCTGTTGACCATTTCATGAAAACATAAACAATGTTTAAGTATATAGAATTATACTGTTGTAGGGACGGACAAGGCAAGGCACCTAAGATAGCACCAAAGACACGGAAACAGTCTTTTTTGGTTTCAACCAGATTCAGAGGGCATTGCTTCTGTTGTAATCAATTAATCCCCTGAAACCCAAGTTGCGTAGTTTCAGAATTTTGTACCCAACACGTAAGGGAAGGGGCTCAGAAGTTCACAGTCTGCAGAAGTTCACAAAAAGCAGTTTTTGTTTCTGTTTTTTCCTCAGTTTGGGCAAGTTAACTTTTCAAGGACACCTGGGTGGGGGTGTCTTCCCTTTCTTTTTTTCCCCCTTCCAGCTGTTTCCATACAGCCCAGTTTGTAACTTCTTTATCTTAGAAATGTAGCCATCTCTGTGAAGCCCCAGCTCAAGGCCAGAGGCCTTTTTTTCAAATATTTTGTGAAAAACTAGTAAGGGTGTGTCTAGATCAGGAGTGCTGAATTTTTTAGCCAGTTGCCAAGGAGACCAGGGCAACACAAAAATAGGAAGTTTATCTACAGTGAACTCTTTTATCGGGATTCTTTTGCTGAAAGTCCTAAATCAGCCATGGTGAAGACTTCTGGAGAAGGTCAGTTAAGACTTTTCTGTGGGCCTGGTACAGAGGGGGACAATTTGGAAGGCAGGGATAAGAGCAGCTCTGTGGATCTGAGAATGAGGAAGGAGAGATGTAAAAGAATATTGGGAGAGGGCTTTGGGATCTTAATAGCAACAAAAACTTGAGCAGTAGAACAGATAGAACAGAGGGGGAGACGGGAGTGAGATTCCAAAAAGCCTGTGAGGGACTTTAAATTCTTAGTAACCTGTTTTTAGTGATGAAAGCAACATTAAAGGCCATTTTCATTACATCTTGTATTAGGGTCTGAGGATTCTTCTCAGCGGGTTTGAGCTTTGCATTAGGTGGTAAGAGGACTGGGTGGGACCCGGTGCGGGCACTGACAGGAGAGGAGAGGAGTGAGTGAATGGAGTGGTACCTCAGTACCTGCGACCTCAGCAAGGGAGCAATGGTCTGAGAACCAGTCGAGATTTGGGTTTTTGATCTAGATATTGGAGGGGAGAAATCAAGTTGCTGAGGTGGGAGTGACAGCGGAGAGTCTGGAGCACAAGGCTGAGGGTGAGCATCTATTGGAGAAGCATAGTTCAGGATGTGAGCAAAGGAGAGAGAAGGCCTCCACATAGCGGAATCTCCTTTCACCCTTTTGAGCACTTGCAGAAGTTAAAAAGGTCACACAGAATTTGAGGATCTAGAGACCCCTCTGGGGGCCATCGGTTTTGGTTATCTAATTCATAATATGGCCAATGCTGTGTACAGAATTTGATGAGGAGTTTGGGTTCCATCTGACTGTCCCTGTATGCTCACATCCCCATGACTTACAATAGAAGTCTGCTCTCCCCCCCCACAGCCGTGACTGTTTGTGGCTTTGATAGTCTGCCGGGCAAACATAGTAATCTAGGCTAGCCAACCTGCATCTGGCTCACGTGTCCCTACATCTATAATGTTTGTTTCCATTATCTATGGTACGGAAGGGATTTAATGGAATTTTAGTGGGATCCTGTTAATCAGGGATATCCCAATAGGAAAGACCTATAGCCAGCTGACAAATGACTGGGTGGAGAGATGGCCACCAGGTTCGTAAGGGGGCTGTATTCGAGATAGGCCATACTTTGTGTCCAGTAGGATTTGTGATCAGCCATCGCAGCTTAAGGGGCTGATGAGGGGTAAGACTACTGGTCGTCAAGGGGAGAATAAATATCTTCCAGGATCTTCTTTACAACCATTTGCGATGTTTCTTTTTTCTTCTTTTTTATTTCTTTTTTTTTTGTGTGTGTGTGTGGGGAAGGCTTCAATACATCCTGAAAATGTATGTTCAAAGACTAGGAGTTATTTAAGTCCATACCTTACTGGCTTAATTTCAGTAAAGTCAACTTCCCAGAATTGCCCTCGTCTGGTTCCTCATAGGTGCTTTCCTGCAGGAAGCTTGGAAGTGTAAGCTTTAACCAATTAATGGACCTGACAGGCTTTTGTTACCCATTCAGTTATTTCCTTTTGCTGTGAGTAGGTTAGTGGAAAACTGTGTTCTTGATCCTTCACGAATGAATGCAGTTTCTTTGAACAAAGGTGAGTGAGTTGATGAACATTTGCTACTGACATTGTTAGAGGCATGATTATAGGAGTAGTTACTGAAGGATTAAAAAATTCCACTTGGGGGCCTTCAGGGTTAAAAGTTATTTTGGCCCAGAGCTTGGTGAGCAGAACTCTGCCCATCAATGGGGCCAGGCATTCTGGGATTACTAGGAAGGAGTGATGGATTTTTCCTTTTCCCTGGTCCATGGTCCTCGTAGTTGTCAAAGCCCGATATTTACTTCTGTTAGACTCTTGAATTAGAGACCTTTTATTCGGTAGAGGGCCCAATGGGCCTTACGGGCTGAGTATATTCCCCCTGTATCTACTTAAAAGTTTATTGTGTTCCCCTCCACTTCAAAAATTACCTTGAGGTCAGGGAGAGGATCTGAGCCCGGACTTTCTTAGTATTCCTCCAGAGTCAGAATATCTGGCTGGCATGGCTTTCTCCTTCTAGGGCACTCTTTGGCCCAGTGTCCTTTTTCTTTAGAGTAGGCACATTGATCTGAGGCCAGGGGTGGCCTCTAGTGTGTGCCCAGGTATCCCTTCCTGTCTCTCTGTTTCTTAATTTCTGGCCTATTTGTTGTTGTGACCAGGACCTTAGTCAATGCCTTAGTCTGTCTTTTGTTTCTTTTATCCTCACTCAGCTCCCTTCTCTTCCTCAGTTTCTCTCTTAAAGTATACTTTCTCGGGTTCTCTGACTAAATCCCTCAAAGTCATATCTTGTAATCCATCTAAGCATTGTAACTTTTTTTTAATATCCAGGGCAGCTTTCCCAATAAAGGCCATTGTGACAGATGCCTTTTGATCCTCTGCCTGAGGATCGAAAGGAGTATGTCTCTTATATGCCTACATAATTATCTCTAGGAACATAGAGGGAGATTCATCAGGCCCTTAAATAATCTCTCTTACCTTGGCCAAATTAGTAGGTCACCTAGCGGCCACTAAGATACCCACTATTAGAGCCCGGCGATAAGTGGACTGATGCTCCCTACCTTGAAAGGTGTTCGGCAGATCACCCCATGGCTGGAGTCTGCGGCGCGCGCTGGGAAACGACAGGCTGGTGGCGCAGAGATACAGCGATCCTGATTCTGTGGGCTCCTGCCAGCTAGGCATTTGCTGAGCTCGGAGCTGAATTCTGGGTTGGAGACGGGGAAAGGAAACGGTCCAGTTTGGTTCTCCACACCTGTCAGACCACGGAGGAAGCCAGCGGCCACCATCTTGGAGAGCTGATGTCACCATCCTTGTTTTCGACTGTTTGCAGCTCTTTCAGCTATAGAACAGGTAATTTCAGGCTGACAATTGTCTGCATCTCGCAGACAAATTGCTCAGACTTAGTGCTAAATAACCCACGGAAACTGCTTCTTGGAGCCTGCTCCTATCAGAACACGCACCGAGCCCGGAGTGTCGGAGTTCCGGCTCCCGGAGCTGCTCTGGCCCAGGGCTATAGAACCCGCGGAAACTGCTTATTGGAGCCTGCTCCTGTCGGAGCATGCACCAAGTCCGGAGAGGCCGAATTCTGGCTCCCGGAACTGTTTTGGCCCGGTGATAAAGAACCCGCGGAAACTGTTTCTCGGTCCGGGTCCTGCTGAATACTGTGGAGGCCAGAGGGGCCGAACACAGCCGCCGCCCGGGCCGGGAACAGGTCCAGCGACCTGCCGGCGTGGTAGTCAAGAAAACCCGGAGGCAGCGCTGGCACAGGAGCCGGCGGGAGCTGCGCGGCGCGGCACTCCCAGCTACCGCTCCCACCAGGGCTGACAACTGAGGTCTCTTGCACCGACTCGCCTCGGCGTGGGACTCACGGCTACCGCTCCCACCAGTGCTGACAACTTAGGTCTCTTGCACCAGATACGGGGGCGTGGCTACCAGAAGGTAAGCAAATTGGCTGGGGGTTCTCAGCCCCAAGCTCTACAAACTTAGGGCCTGAGGGAGGCCAACAAGAAGAGTGTGCCCAGGCACTAATGAAACAGCTGCTCCACGCGTGTGCAAGGTAGGCGGAACTGTGAACACCGACAAAACAGGCCCAGTGAACCGCCAGACACATCCCTCCGGTTGGGGGAGGGGCAGAGCCGCCGGGCGCCTGCAAGGTAGGCGGACCCGCGACCCACCAGCAGAAAAGGCACAGCAATCCACAGAGCGGCATAGCCACCCCCCCGAGCCTACAAGGTAGGCAGACCTGTGACCTACCGGCAGGTCATGCCCAAAAACCTGCGGAGGGGCACAGCTGCCCCACGTGCCTGCTAGGTAGGCTGAACCGTGACCACCAACAGAACAGGCCCAGCGGCCGGACAGACACATCGCCCCGCCCAGGTTGGGGGAGGGGCAGAGCCGCCGGGCGCCTGCGAGTTAGGCATACCTGCGAATCACCAGCAGATCACGCCCAGCAACCGCGGAGCGGCAGAGCCAACCCCGGGCCTGCAAGGTAGGCGCACTTGCCACCCACCGGCAGGTCAGGCCCAACAAACTGCGGAGGGGCACAGCTGCCCCACGAGCCTCCTAGGTAGGCAGAACCCTGACCACCGACAGAACAGGCCCAGAGGCCGGACAGATACATCGCCCCGCCCCGGTTGGGGGAGGGGCAGAGCAGCCGGGCGCCTGCAAGGTAGGCAGACCTGCGACTCACCAGCAGATCAGGCCCAGCAACTGCGGAGCGGCAGAGCCACCCCCGGGCCTGCAAGATAGGCGCACTTGCCACCCACCGGCAGGTCAGGCCCAAGAAACTGCAGAGGGGCACAGCTGCCCCACGAGCCTGCTAGGTAGGCAGAACCCTGACCACCAACAGAACAGGCTCAGAGGCCGGCCAGACACATTGCCCCACCCCGGTTGGGGGAGGGGCAGAGCCGCCGGGCGCCTGCAAGTTAGGCAGACCTGCATCTCACCAGCATATCAGGCCCAGCAACCCGCGGAGCGGCAGAGCCACCCCCGGGCCTGCAAGGTAGGCGCACTTGCCACCCACCGACAGGTCAGGCCCAGAAACTCTCAGAGAGACACAGCTGCTCCACGCGCGTGCAGGGTAGGCGGAACCGTGACCACCGACAAAAAAGGCCCAGTGGACCGCCAGACATATAGCTCCGGTTGGGGGAGGGGCAGAGCCGCCGGGTGCCTGCAAAGTAGGCGGACCCGCGATCCACCAGCAGAACAGGCACAGCAATCCACAGAGCGGCAGAGTCACCCCCCGAGCCTACAAGGTAGGCAGACCTGCGACCCACCGGCAGGTCAGGCCCAAAAACCTGCGGAGGGACACAGCTGCCCCACGTGCCTGCTAGGTAGGCTGAACCGTGACCACCAACGGAACAGGCCCAGAGGCCGGCCAGACACATCGCCCCGCCCCGGTTGGGGGAGGAGCAGAGCCGCCGGGCGCCTGCAAGTTAGACAGACCTGCAACTCACCAGCAGATCAGGCCCAGTGACCTGCGAAGCGGCAGAGCCACCCCTGCGCCTGAAAGGTAGGCACACTTGCCATCCACCGGCAGGTCAGGCTCAGCAACTCTCAGAGGGACACAGCTGCTCCACGCGCGTGCAATGTAGGCGGAACCGTGACCACCGACAAAACAGGCCCAGTGGCCCGCCAGATACATCACCCCGGTTGGGGGAGGGGCAGAGCCGCCACCAGCGCCTTTTAGGGAGACAGACCTGCAACCGACAGACAGAACAGGCCTAGTGGCCAGCGGAGGCGCAAAACCGCTGCTCACTCCTGCAAGGTAGGCGGACCTGTGACCACCGAAAGAACAGGCCCATCGAATGTACAGGCACAGCGGCCTCCTGGCGTGGTAGGCACATTGCCTCAATTGAAGGAGGGGCAGAACCACCGCCAAAGCCTGCAAGGGAGACGATGCAGCTATACAAAAGCAATATAAATATATAGGGGGAAAAATCAATAACACAACAGTTTCACCAAGCAGAAAGAAACGCGAGCAGTATGAAAAGACAAGGAAAAAATGGACCACAAGCAATGCAGGTCAATTCAACTTTAGAAGAGGTAATATCTGCAGCAGATGGAATGTCAGATAAAGAATTCAGGATATACATGCTTCAGATGATCTGGAGTCTGAAGGAAGACATTAGACAGCAAAATCAGACAATGAAAGACCACTTCAACCACTTTGACAATGAATTACATAAACAAATCCAAGAAGCAAAAGATCAATTATTCAGGGAGATAGAGGTTATAAAAAACAAACAAACAGAAATCCTGGAAATGCAGGAAACAATAAACCAACTTAAAAACTCAATTGAGAATACTACCAGCAGAGTAGAACACTTAGAAGATAGAACATCAGACAATGAAGACAAAGTATTTCAACTGGAGAAGAACATAGACAGCTCAGCAAAGCTGTTAAGAAACCATGAGCAGAACATTCAAGAAATATGGGATAACATAAAGAGACCAAACTTAAGAGTCATTGGGATACAGGAAGGTATTGAGGTCCAAACCAAAGGAATGAGCAATCTATTCAATGAAATAATACGAGAAAACTTCCCAGACTTGAAGAATGAGACAGAATCCCAAATCCTAGAAGCCTAGAGGACGCCGAATGTGCAAAATCATAAGAGATCCACACCTAGACACATTATAATGAAGATGCCCAACATACAGAATAAGGAGAGAATTTTAAAAGCTACAAGAGAAAGAAAGCAGATTACATTTAGGGGTAAACCAATCAGGATAACAGCTGATCTTTTAACACAGACTCTGAAAGCTAGAAGATCCTGGAATAACATATTTCATACTCTAAAAGAAAATGGGTTCCAACCAAGAATTGTGTATCCCGTGAAATTAAGCTTCAGGATGGAAGATGAAATTAAAACCTTCCATGATAAACAAAAGTTAAAAGAATTTGCAGCTAGAAAACCATCTCTTCAAAACATCCTTGGCAAAATATTACAGGAAGAGGAAATGGAAAATGTCAATGAAAACCAACAGCGGGAGGTAGTACAGTAAAGGGGGGGGAATAATCAAAGAGGAAAACAAACCATGTTTAGTAACATAAATAAACCAATATGGCTGGAAGAACACCCATATCTCAATAATAACCCTAAATGTTAATGGCTTAAACTCACCAATTAAGAGACACAGGCTAGTAGAATGGATCACAAAACAAGACCCAACAATATGCTGCCTTCAGGAGACGCATTTGATAGGAAAAGACATACTTAGACTGAAGGTGAAAGGTTGGGAAAAATCATATCACTCATATGGACTTCGGAAACAAGCAGGAGTGTCCATATTCATATCAAATAAAATTGATTTCAAGCCAAAGTTAATCAAAAGGGATGAAGATGGACACTACATACTTCTCAAGGGAACCATACACCAACAAGACATAACAATCATAAATATATATGCCCCAAACAATGGTGCAGCTATGTTCATCAAACAAACACTTCTCAAGTTCAAGAGTCTAATAGACCACCATACAATAATCATGGGAGACTTCAACACACCTCTCTCACCACTGGACACATCTTCCAAACAAAAGTTGAATAAGGAAACTATAGAGCTCAATAACACAATTAATATCCTAGACTTAATTGACATATATAGAATATACCACCCAACATCAAGCAGTTACACTTTTTTTCTCAGCAGCACATGGATCCTTCTCAAAAATAGATCATATATTATGTCACAGGGCAACTCTTAGACAATATAAAGGAGTAGAGATAATACTATGCATCTTATCTGATCATAATGGAATGAAATTGAAAATTAACGATAAAAGAAGTAAGGAAAAATCATGCATCACTTGGAGAATGAACAATAGGTTACTGAATGATCAATGGGTTATAGAAGACATCAAGGAGGAAATTAAAAAATTCTTAAAGATAAATGAAAACACAGACACAACATATTGGAATCTATGGGACACATTGAAAGCAGTTCTAAGAGGAAAATTTATTGCTTGGAGTTCATTCCTTAAAAAAAGAAAAAACCAACAAATAAATGATCTAATACTTCAACTCAAAATCCTAGAAAAAGAAGAGAAAAACAACAGCAAAAGAAGTAGAAGACAAGAAATAATTAAAATCAGAGCTGAAATTAATGAAATCGAAACGAAAGAAACGATAGAAAAAATTGACAAAACTAAAAGTTGGTTCTTTGAAAAAATAAAAAATATCGACAGACCCTTAGCCACGCTAACGAAGAGAAGAAGAGAGAGAACTCATATTACCAGCATACGGGATAAAAAGGCAATATCACAACAGACACTTCAGAAATACAGAAGATTATCAGAAATTATTTTGAATCCTTATACTCCAACAAAATAGAAGATAGTGAAGGCATCGATAAATTTCTTAAGTTATATGATTTGCCCAGATTGAGTCAGGAGGATATTGACAACCTAAACAGACCAATATCAATTGAGGAAATAGAAGATACCATCAAAAGACTACCAACTAAGAAAAGCACAGGACCGGATGGGTATACAGCAGAGTTTTACAAAACCTTTAAAGAGGAACTAATACCAATACTTTTCAAGCTATTTCAGGAAATAGAAAAAGAGGGAGAACTTCCAAATTCATTCTATGAGGCCAACATCACCCTGATTCCTAAATCAGACAAAGACACTTCAAAGAAAGAAAACTACAGAAAAATATCTCTAATGAACCTAGATGCAAAAATCCTCAATAAACTTCTGGCGAACCGGATACAAAAACATATCAAAAAAATTGTGCAACATGATCTGGTAGGATTTATCCCTGGGATGCAAGGTTGGTTCAATATACGGAAATCAATAAATGTTATTCACCACATCAATAGGCTTAAAAATAAGAACCATATGATCATCTCGATAGATGCGGAAAAAGCATTCGACAAAGTAGAGCATCCCTTTATATTCAAAACTCTAGAAAAACTAGGGATAACAGGAACATACCTCAATATTGTAAAAGCAATCTATGCTAAGCCTCAGGCTAGCATCATTCTGAATGGAGAAAAACTGAAGGCATTCCCTCTAAAATCTGGAACAAGACAGGGATGCCCTCTCTCACCACTTCTGTTCAACATAGTTCTCGAATCACTGGCCAGAACAATTAGACAGACGAAAGAAAATAAAGGCATAAAAATAGAAAAGAAGAACTCAAATTATCACTATTTGCAGATGACATGATTCGATACCTAGCAGACCCAAAAGGGTCTACAAAGAAACTATTAGAGCTAATAAATGAATTCAGCAAAGTGGCATGCTATAAAATCAACACGCATAAATCAAAGGCATTCCTGTATATCAGCGACAAATCCTCTGAAATGGAAATGAGGACAACCACCCCATTCACAATATCCTCAATAAAAGTAAAATACTTGGGAATCAACCTAACAAAAGAGGTGAAAGACTTATACAATGAAAACTACAGAACCCTAAAGAAAGAAATAGAAGAAGATCTTAGAAGATGGAAAAATACCTTGTTCATGGATAGGTAGAAGTAACAACATCAAAATGGCGATATTACCAAAAGTTCTCTATAGGTTTAATCCAATGCCAATCAAAATCCCAACGGCATTTCTTGTAGAAATAGAGAAAGCAATCATGAAATTCATATGGAAAAATAAAAGACCCAGAATAGCAAAAACAATGCTAAGCAGGAAGTGTGAATCAGGCGGGATAGCTATACCAGACTTCAAACTATACTACAGAGCAATAGTAACAAAAACACCATGGTACTGGTAACAAAACCGGTGGGTGGACCAATGGTACAGAATAGAGGACACAGAAGCCAATCCACAAAACTACAACTATCTTATATTCGATAAAGGGGCTAAAAGCATGCAATGGAAGAAGGATAGCATCTTCAACAAATGGTGTTGGGAAAACTGGAAATCCATTTGCAACAAAATGAAACTGAATCCCTTTCTCTCGCCATGCACAAAATTTAACTCAAAGTGGATCAAGGAACTTGATATCAAATCAGAGACATGGCATTTGATAGAAGAAAAAGTTGGCTATGATCTACATACTGTGGGGTCGGGCTCCAAATTCCTCAATAGGACACCCATAGCACAACAGTTAATAACTAGAATCAACAAATGGGACTTACTCAAACTAAAAAGTTTTTTCTCAGCAAAAGAAACAATAAGAGAGGTAAATAGGGAGCCTACGTCCTGGGAACAAATCTTTACTCCTCACACTTCAGACAGAGCCATAATATCCAGAATATACAAAGAACTAAAAAAATTAGACAATGAGATAACGAATAACCCAATCAACAAATGGGCCTAGGACCTGAACAGAAATTTCTCAGAGGAGGACATACAATCAATCAACAAGTATATGAAAAAATGCTCACCATCTCTAGCAGTCAGAGAAATGCAAATCAAAACCACCCTAAGATACCATCTCACTCCAGTAAGATTGGCAGCCATTAGGAAGTCAAACAGCATCAAGTGCTGGCGACGATGTGGGGAAAAAAGTACTCTTGTACATTGCTGGTGGGACTGCAAATTGGTGCGGCCAATTTGGAAAGCAGTATGGAGATTTCTTGGAAAGCTCGGAATGGAACCACCATTTGATCCAGCTATTCCCCTACTCGGTCTATTCCCTAAAGACCTAAAAAGAGCACACTATAGGGACACTGCTACATCCATGTTCATAGCAGCACAATTCACAATAGCAAGACTGTGGAACCAACCTAGATGTCCTTCAATAGACGAATGGATAAAAAAAAATGTGGCATTTATACACAATGGAGTATTACTCTGCATTAAGAAATGACAAAATCATAGAATTTGGAGGGAAATGGATGGCATTAGAGCAGATTATGCTAAGTGAAGCTATCCAATCCCTTAAAAACAAATGCCAAATGTCTTCTTTGATATAAGGAGAGTTACTAAGAACAGAGTAGGGACAAAGAGCATGAGAAGAAGATTAACATTAAACAGGTATGAGAGGTGGGAGGGAAAGGGAGAGAGAAGGGAAATTGCATGTAAATGGAAGGAGACCCTTAGGGGTATACAAAATTACATACAAGAGGATGTGAGGGGAAAGGAGGAAAATATAAGGGGGAGAAATAAACTACAGTAGAGGGGGTAGAGAGAAAGAGGGGAGGGGAGGGGGGAAGGGGGATAGTAGAGGATAGAAAAGGCAGCAGAATACAACAGACACCAGAATGGCAATATGTAAATCAATGGTTCTGCAACTGATGTGATTCTGCAATCTGTATATGGGGTAAAAATGGGAGCTCATATCCCACTTGATTCAAAGTGTGAAATATGATATATCAAGAACTATGTAATGTTTTGAACTACCTACAATAAAAATTGATATCTGCTTTCCTACATATTTTGCCCTGTGCATCATTGTGACTGACTCTTCACTTGTGTTGACATTTACATTGACTCTCTAACCAAAACCCTATTGCTAAAGAACTTTTGTTCCAAATCCTATACTCACTTTTCTTCCTAAACTTACCGACTATCTTTCTAATCCAACTGACTATAACTTTTTGAATGGATGTTCTCTTCTACATTCAATGATCCAAGTACAGTTCAGGTTTCTATTCAACCGGGTGAGGGGGTAGATTCTGCAGTTTGGCAATTGGGGACAGCACATTCTGGGAACAAGATTAGCAAAGAGTTCTCAAGATTTCAACAGTGTTTCGTTAAGTGTACAGAAAAACAGGAAGTGACAAGTACATATTTTATTAACCTTTCATTCCCCACTTCTTTTTCTGGCTACTTTTAATCATAAAAGTGATTGTTGTGGGGTGTCACATTCTATGTCTGCTAGTGGGGTATTACCATAATTTTAATATGTCCAATTTGAGCTTGGAGAAAAGAAATTACATGATTGAGGAAACAGGGTTTTATACTTAGTAATACTATGAGGATTATTATTGGACCGGCCAGGGTTGATAAAAACGTAATTAACCAGGGGGACTGTGTAAAAAAAGACTCAAACTACCCTTTTTGTGCCTCTCTCTCTCGTTGTTGCTCTTCAAGGCATCTTTTTAATTTACTCATAGATTTTTTTACAACTCCAGTATTGTCGACATAAAAACAACATTCTTCCCTCAATGAAGCACAAAGGCCCCCTTCTGTCATGAAAAGGAGGTCCAACCCTCGCCTTTTCTGTAAAACAACTTCAGAGAGAGAGGTTAAAGATTCCTGCAAAGCTGTGATGGAGGTTTCTAAAATCTTTAAGTTTTGATCTATTGCTGCTTCTAATTGGGTGACTTGTTGTGTCCCATGGACCAGAGCAGTGGTTCTTGTGCCCAACCCTGCAGCAACTCCTATTCGTAATAGAATGGCTAAGGTGAGGGATATATGTTCCCAGCGGAACCGCGTTGTATGTCCCCCTCTTTGATCTTCAAATGAACCTGCGTCATATTAGAGCACTCTGGGAAACATCTGCACCATTTCACAATTAATCACATCTGTTGACCATTTCATGAAAACATAAACAATGTTTTAGTATATAGAATTATACTGTTGTAGGGACAGACAAGGCAAGGCACCTAAGATAGCACCAAAGACACGGAAACAGTCTTTTTTGGTTTCAACCAGATTCAGAGGGCATTGCTTCTGTTGTAATCAATTAATCCCCTGAAACCCAAGTTACGTAGTTTCAGAATTTTGTACCCAACACGTAAGGGAAGGGGCTCAGAAGTTCACAGTCTGCAGAAGTTCACAAAAAGCAGTTTTTGTTTTTGTTTTTTCCTCAGTTTGGGCAAGTTAACTTTTCAAGGACACCTGGGTGGGGGTGTCTTCCCTTTCTTTTTTTCCCCCTTCCAGCTGTTTCCATACAGCCCAGTTTGTGAAAAACTAGTAAGGGTGTGTCTAGATCAGGAGTGCTGAATTTTTTAGCCAGTTGCCAAGGAGACCAGGGAAACACAAAAATAGGAAGTTTATTTACAGTGAACTCTTTTATAGGGACTCTTTTGCTGAAAGTCCTAAATCAGCCATGGTGAAGACTTCTGGAGAAGGTCAGTTAAGACTTTTCTGTGGGCCTGGTACAGAGGGGGACAATTTGGAAGGCAGGGATAAGAGCAGCTCTGTGGATCTGAGAATGAGGAAGGAGAGATGAAAAGAATATTGGGAGAGGGCTTTGGGATCTTAATAGCAACAAAAACTTGAGCAGTAGAACAGATAGAACAGAGGGGGAGACGGGAGTGAGATTCCAAAAAGCCTGTGAGGGACTTTAAATTCTTAGTAACCTGTTTTCAGTGATGACAAAGCAACATTAAAGGCCATTTTCATTACATCTTGTATTAGGGTCTGAGGATTCTTCTCAGCGGGTTTGAGCTTTGCATTAGGTGGTAAGAGGACTGGGTGGGACCCGGTGCAGGCACTGACAGGAGAGGAGAGGAGTGAGTGAATGGAGTGGTACCTCAGTACCTGCGACCTCAGCAAGGGAGCAATGGTCTGAGAACCAGTCGAGATTTGGGTTTTTGATCTAGATATTGGAGGGGAGAAATCAAGTTGCTGAGGTGGGAGTGACAGCGGAGAGTCTGGAGCACAAGGCTGACGGTGAGCATCTATTGGAGAAGCATAGTTCAGGATGTGAGCAAAGGAGAGAGAAGGCCTCCACATAGCGGAATCTCCTTTCACACTTTTGAGCACTTGCAGAAGTTAAAAAGGTCACACAGAATTTGAGGATCTAGAGACCCCTCTGGGGGCCATCGGTTTTGGTTATCTAATTCGTAATATGGCCAATGCTGTGTACAGAATTTGATGAGGAGTTTGGGTTCCATCTGACAGTCCCTGTATGCTCACATCCCCATGACTTACAATAGAAGTCTGCTCTCCCCCCCCACAGCCGTGACTGTTTGTGGCTTTGATAGTCTGCCGGGCAAACATAGTAATCTAGGCTAGCCAACCTGCATCTGGCTCACGTGTCCCTACATCTATAATGTTTGTTTCCATTATCTATGGTACGGAAGGGATTTAATGGAATTTTAGTGGGATCCTGTTAATCAGGGATATCCCAATAGGAAAGACATATAGCCAGCTGACAAATGACTGGGTGGAGAGATGGCCACCAGGTTCGTAAGGGGGCTGTATTCGAGATAGGCCATACTTCGTGTCCAGTAGGATTTGTGATCAGCCATCGCAGCTTAAGGGGCTGATTAGGGTTAAGACTACTGGTCGTCAAGGGGAGAATAAATATCTTCCAGGATCTTCTTTACAACCATTTGCAATGTTTCTTTTTTATTCTTTTTTATTTCTTTTTGTGTGTGTGTGTGGGGAAGGCTTCAATACATCCTGAAAATGTATGTTCAAAGACTAGGAGTTATTTAAGTCCATACCTTACTGGCTTAATTTCAGTAAAGTCCACTTCCCAGAATTGTCCTCGTCTGGTTCCTCATAGGTGCTTTCCTGCAGGAAGCTTGGAAGTGTAAGCTTTAACCAATTAATGGACCTGACAGGCTTTTGTTACCCATTCAGTTATTTCCTTTTGCTGTGAGTAGGTTAGTGGAAAACTGTGTTCTTGATCCTTCAAGAATGAATGCAGTTTCTTTGAACAAAGGTGAGTGAGTTGATGAACATTTGCTACTGACATAGTTAGAGCCATGATTATAGGAGTAGTTACTGAAGAATTAAAAAATTCCACTTGAGGGCCTTCAGGGTTAAAAGTTATTTTGGCCCAGAGCTTGGTGAGCAGAACTCTGCCCATCAATGGGGCCAGGCATTCTGGGATTACTAGGAAGGAGTGATGGATTTTTCCTTTTCCCTGGTCCATGGTCCTCGTAGTTGTCAAAGCCCGATATTTACTTCTGTTAGACTCTTGAATTAGAGACCTTTTATTCGGTAGAGGGCCCAATGGGCCTTACGGGCTGAGTATATTCACCCTGCATCTACTTCAAAGTTTATTGTGTTCCCCTCCACTTCAAAAGTTACCTTGAGGTCAGGGAGAGGATCTGAGCCCGGACTTTCTTAGTATTCCTCCAGAGTCAGAATATCTGGCTGGCATGGCTGTCTCTTTCTAGGGCACTCTTTGGCCCAGTGTCCTTTTTCTTTAGAGTAGGCACATTGATCTCAGGCCAGGGGTGGCCTCTAGTGTGTGCCCAGGTATCCCTTCCTGTCTCTCTGTTTCTTAATTTCTGGCCTATTTGTTGTTGTGACCAGGACCTTAGTCAATGCCTTAGTCTGTCTTTTGTTTCTTTTATCCTCACTCAGCTCCCTTCTCTTCCTCAGTTTCTCTCTTAAAGTATACCTTCTCGGGTTCTCTGAATAAATCCCTCAAAGTCATATCTTGTAATCCATCTAAGCATTGTAACTTTCTTTTAATATCCAGGGCAGCTTTCCCAATAAAGGCCATTGTGACAGATGCCTTTTGATCCTCTGCCTGAGGATCGAAAGGAGTATGTCTCTTATATGCCTACATAATTATCTCTAAGAACATACAGGGAGATTCATCAGGCCCTTAAATAATCTCTCTTACCTTGGCCAAATTAGTTGGTCACCTAGCGGCCACTAAGATACCCACTATTAGAGCCCGGCGATAAGTGGACAGATGCTCCCTACCTTCAAAGGTGTTGGGGTCCCAGTTGGGTCGTTTCAAGAGAAAGCCGGCTTTGAATATATTGGGAAGTTTTGTCGGTCACGCATTTGGTCCGAGGATACTTTTTTCTAGCATCCAGGAGGATTCTCTTTTGTTCCTCTGTCAAGAAGAGAGTCCCTAGGAGTTGTTGGCAGTCATCTCAAGTAGGTTGGTGTGAAAACATCAATGACTTCACCAGACCTGAGAGCCAGGTTGGGTCCTCGGTAAAAGGGGGATTGTTATTTTTCCATTTATATAGGTCTGAAGAGGAGAAGGCCAATACTGGTAGGCTTGCATTTTTTCCCTATGGCCATCGTCAATCATTGGTCTTTAGGGATGGAGGGAAGCAACACGGGAGTTCCAGGGTTTTCAATCATTTGCCACCGGCGAGTTCCTTTAGCAACTCCAGCTTCCTCCAGGGGAGGAGGGGCTGTGTGTGACGCAGGGGAGTTATCTGGAGGGCCCTGGGCTGGCTTAGCGTCCTCCAATTGCGGAGAGGCTGAGTCAGCAGCTGGAGAATCACTTAGAGGGTGTTGGGGGTTGTGGGACAAGGGTAGAAGATAAGGAGGGGGACGAGAGTCCAGTAGAGTCAAATCTTGTGACTCAGGGAGAACAGAGGGTGGAGGAGGAGGAGGAGCAGAGGGGTTGAGAGATCGTGGGGGAAGGAGTAGGAACGGGGACACAGCAAGGAAAGGCTTCACCCACGGAGGAGGAGATTTGCAGAGGTCCTGCCAAGTTAAGGTATATTCCTGTTTATCAGTATGGCTATGTGGCCCTGGCTGTAAGACAATATCTCTGTCTTTTTAAATTAGTGGGAAGTAGAAAGATCCTTCTAGGGGCCATCCGAATCCAAAGGTGGGCCATTCTGTGGCACACAGAGTCTGCCAGGTCCAGCGTTTTACTAAAAAAGAAACATTCTGAGCCCTTAAGCGGACTTTGGTCCATAGATCAAGGGTCAGGGACAGAGGCATTGAAGTGATCTGTCCCATAATGAAAGATACACAAACAGTAAAAGCAACGACACAGGACACAGACAAGAGAAAACAATAAAGACAGGCAATGGACGTCCAACACTGAGACCAAGACTGAGCAGGTGGCAAAACCCGATGGGCTGGCAATACCGAATCTGAAACAAAGTATCACTGAGTCGAGGAGACTATTATTCCTTGATTCCCGAGTCCTCTGTGGCGTCCCCCAGGGACTTGGCTTGTGGCTCTGTGACACGTCTGCCAGCCACCATCAAAGAGAGCTCACACACTTCATCGACAGCCATTTTGCCAAGCCCTAACCTGAAACCTGAAACCAGAAAGAGGTGCCTTACTTACCCTGAGAGTAGCCCATTGGGGTCTCTCGTTCACCACTGCTGGATTTCGGTGGAACCTCCATATATAAATATCGGAAGAGCATTGGGGGAAGAGACCACCAAGAGACTCTCTCATGCAAAAACAAAGGGTTTATTGGGGGTCCAGCATGCTGGGGCTCAGAGCTCATTTGAATAGAGCAGAGAACCCTGAGAACAGCTTAAGCAGAGCTTATATAATTTCCTTGAAGAGGGCAGGGAGGAAAATTTATTGATGGGCCTGGGCGGGTGAGCAGTTTGCGTGCAACTGGGTGAGGGAGTACATTCTGAAGTTTGGCAGTTGGGGACAGCACATTCTGGGAAAAAGATTAGAAATCACTTCTCAAGATTTCAACAGTGTTTTATTAAGCATACAGTAAAACAGAAAGTGACAAGAATCTATTTTATTAACATTTCACTACCGACTATACTTTGCCAGATTTCCTAAAGTCTCTATTGATATCTGCATTCCTACATATTTTCCCCAGTTCATCATTGTGATTAATTCTTCACATGTGCTGACATTTACATTCACTCAATACCCGAAACCCTATAGCTAAAGAACTTTTGGTCCAAATCCTATACTCACTCGCCTTTATAAACATACCGACTATCTTCCTAATACTACTGACTATCCATTTTGACTGGAAGTTCTCTTTGAAAATCAATCATCCAAGTTACAAGGTCCTATGCTTAATACCCAATCAAAAGCCCAATGCCCTTCTGGGCTTCAAATCTTACCTAGATTTTTGTTTTCAGATTCATATATTTTACCTATATATTCTTGAAAATATCGCAGGTTCCCAATACCATTATTCATCCAGCAGAATGATTTCTATTCCAAATCAAACCTGTTATTAACCGTAACCATACACTGTTCCCTCAATCTAACTTTAGAGAAGAGCAAGGACAGAGTTGGTCTTAAAATACAGGAATGTAGGGGATCTTCCAACTGCTGAGAAACTCAAAGGTCTATGCGCAAATGATCCCTAGAGAAGTTGTAGGCACCTATGAAGGAACTGAGAGAGCAAAAGTCATCTTTCATTGCAAACAACCTGGTCAGCATGAAGGGATGTGTCTGAATCAGCCTCTCTCTTCTTTATGTAGAGAAGAAGGACCAAACGAGGCCTCTGTGGAGAGCTGTTCCCGGTTACCAATGTTTGATATACCATTCTAACTTGTGAAAGTGTCAAAGGAATTAGGGACAGCCTCCATTTCATGGGACCTTTGGAAGCAAATGTTAGGACAACGTGCTTGCCAAGGCATTGACCTCATTCAGTTCCTGAAGGAAGTGACCTCACCTCACATTCTTGGTGATGGAACTCTCTGAACGTGGGATCCAGGCATCCAGGCACACAAATCTAGTCCCAGGCCCAGTCCCAGTGGTCTCACTTCTTTTGATTTACCAAAGACAGAGTCAGTCTTTCTTGGTATCTACTGATGTGAGGATGGCCAAATGCCAGGAAAGCTCTGAAGAGTGGCCTTTCCTGAGTAAGCAGGAAGTGGCTCACCGTTGTCTCCTGACAACTTCACAGAGTTGGCCAAGGAAACCAGATCTGAGACAGAACAGGCCATTTGATGGGAACATAGTACGGCCCACCAGTCAGAGGTCACACCCGATAGTCAGAGACCTACTTTGGGAAAGGAGGTGAATTTGTGGGTGTGAGTGTGTGTTTGTGATTTTGTCTCATGTTCTGAGAATAGGTAGGAAAAGCAGTTTGTTTGGTTTGGAGTGGACGATTTCTAACAAGTGATTTGACAAGGCGAGTGTTTTTATGTCTGTGTATCCCACTGTGTCCATGGTTGTAGACATTAGAAAAGAGAATGCAATGCATCAAAGGATGTGTCCAGGCTAGTAGAAAGCTTACCAGAATTCTTTCTGCCCAATGTATGAAAGGAATGCGGCTTGCCTTATGGATGGGTAA
Source organism: Callospermophilus lateralis (assembly GCF_048772815.1). Lineage (NCBI taxonomy): Eukaryota > Metazoa > Chordata > Mammalia > Rodentia > Sciuridae > Callospermophilus > Callospermophilus lateralis. The sequence goes on along the minus strand of NW_027514462.1, from coordinate 128,255 downwards.
CACCTGCTATCTTCCTAAGTTCCTGTTTTCTTCCTGAATTCTGGCCACTCTCCAGAATAGGCTCATGATTTTGTGACCAAGTTATGTACCACCTCCAAGCTCTGTGACATGGCCATGTACTGGATAGCTGAAGGGAATGGCGAGCGTCTCAGAAAATTCAGATATCAGTGTGACCAGGAAAGTCTCAGTGGAGAAACACTGCTTTGGGCCGTTTGCTAACCTAATGTTCTGTTGCCCTGAATGTCAGGAAGGTCTTTGCCTCATGCCACCCCTTTGTGAAGCCTGAAGAAAACAGTTTTCAAATGGAAATGAATATGGATCACCTGTGGCTCTTTGCTTAATTGCTTTGAAAAGAGATGTGTCTGAATCAGCCTCTTGGCCCTGTGTGAGGTTGTGGCTTAGATACTCAGCACGTGGTGGATGTAAAGAGAGATCCCATGTGTGCATCCAAAACCAAAATGGCCAAAAAGCAGTCCTTGTGGATGAAGTCTGTCCCCTTCCTCTTTAAAGTTCTTGAACTCCATCAAGTGAGAATAGGGATCCTTTGGGTCAAATGGGTTCTTCAAAGACCTGCAGAGGAGCTTGTGTTTTCTCATGACTGCAAATCACATAAAAATATATACCTGACACTCAGTTTTCCACAAATTGGAGAAGCATAGAAGTATTAACGTCTAGCATATTTGATCACTCCTGTTTCACATGAAGGGTGTCCAGACCACCCTGAATTTACGCCAATGAGGGGCAAGGGAGTTATTTTGGACACTCTCTTGGACTCCGCCACTCATGGAAACCTTCAGCCAGAGGTTGTGATTAGTGTCTATATGGAAGAAGATTAGGGCCATATGGGAGGGTTTTGGTTTTAATTTTGGTCATTTGTGTCCGGTTGGAAGACATGACTGGGACCACCTGGGCTTGAACTCTGGTGTGATTCCCCTTAGAGACTGAATTCAGAGAAGTATTGCCATGAATTTTGTTGGGATTTTAGGAGTCCACCCATGAGAATCACCCTTGGAAACTGAGATCTAGGCCCAGGGTGGCTTTCCACAGAGCCCTGGGTATCTCAGCCAGAAGATCACATGATTTAATTCTGAAAGACTTGCCAGCCATTGTTGAGAGTCACAACACCCATGGACGTCACATTGTAGACCTCAAGAGGCCTGGCTTCATGTGACATTTTGGCCACTCTTTGGGAAGCCTTGCCTGTGAGAGTTCTACAGAGCATTCATTGAAATGAGCTTCCTCACCATTTAAAGGTTCCTGAATGAATTGAAACCCACAGTGCCTGCAACGTCATCCTTGAAAAATGCCTAGATAAATACCATGAAATTTTTGAAATTCCCATGACCAGGTGGCACTGGAGAAACTTTGGATGTCCTGTTGCTGATCGTAAATATGCAAGACAGTGCCTTGATTGAGTGGGTTTCATGAAAATGGTGTAGAACAGAGATGCCAATATGTTGGAACCTGCTGAGTAGTGGGCCTAGAGCAGTGGTAGGCAGGTGTGTGATAAAAAATTTGTGGTGGGGCCATGTGGATCTGCCATTGGATCCCAAATGGCTTGTGACTTACATGGTGAAGCCAGCAAACCCTTCCATGTAAAGGCTTCTGGTTATATGGAGATGTTTCCGGGCAATGTTTAGAATCAGGTTACTATGGACATGGGGCCAAGCTATGTGGGATAGAAACCTGGTTGGTGCATTCTCCTGCAGACCCTGACCAACCACACATGAAAGAATTGCCTCCAGAACTGTGTCCCAGTTGAACTTCTTTTATTTCATGAAGCAAATGCCAAAGTCCCAGTGCAGCAGCAAGAAACACCACGAAAAGTGGAGGATGACCAAATGGCTTCCCAGTCCACATGGGAATACCCTTAGCCCCCAGTGGCCACAGTTTACTTACAAAGAGAGAATTCAGCACTGCTGCCTCATGTTCATTGGAAAATAAGAAACCATGTCCTCCAGGTCACATAGATGCAGACACAGCTTTGATAGTCTCACTAAAAAGAAGCTAAAGCTCCTGACAACAACATATATTTCAAGTGCCCAAACTCAGAGGCAGTTTCTCAAGAAGTATTTAGGCCAGCAGAGCTCCATGTTTATGGAGTGTTTACCCTGTCCCATACTAGGGAAACTCCTCTACCACTTCCAAGGTTGTAAACTCCTGAGCATATTATTCACAGATTTTATTACTCTTCTCCTCTAATTGTGTCTTACTTTGGGCGAAAAAAATATCAAGGAATTGTTCTGGATGAGAGTGGGAAGATTTTGTTTAGCACATATTTGCATACACATTGGATTCATTTTTCTATTTTACATTTGAAATACTGAATCCCTGACACTAACACATGCTCTGCTAGATTCTGAATACTAATCCTAATATGATGGAGAAAAATAACGGAAACAGAATAGAAATACAAGCAGTTCAGAGGAGGCATGTTGTATACTTGGACTTGCCTTTTGCATTATATAGGGTAGGAGTTATAAATCTAGTCAATTTTTTGTTGAAATAGTTTTCCATGTGCTTTTAAAGTTAACAAATATGTGAATTCCTGTCTCCCTTTCTCTGTATTCTATTCAGCACATGTATTTTTATATGCACATATAGAATCCTACCTGGTATCACACGTACATTCTTTTGAGTTACATGCCTTGGTAGATACAAAGTGTGAGAAGAGATCACTCCTCTTAAACGCTGTTTGACCTGAAAATTCAACCTATGGGTGAGCTTCCTAGTTGAAAAAAGTTATACATAAATCCATAACCAGTAAAATGAATATTTTTGGATCTGTGGATGATACATATTTCACGGTGTAATTCGATTGGCATATATATTGCTAATTTTTAAAATCTGTGTGTAGATATATATATATATATATATATATATATATATATATATATATATTCTCTCCAGATATTTCAAAATATTTAATATATGTGTCTTATTATACACTCCCTAAATTCATTCATGATTATGTATATGGATTTATAATCAACTTTTCACAAGATTATTCTCAGAAATATTCATTCACCTGATATACGTATTTTTTTCCTAGTATTGAAAACTAACTTCAGTGAATGGTGCATATAAATCCTAATATTTCTACAGTAACTGATCCATTTTCACATCAATGCAAGTAGATTCCTATGGGACATGATAAGTATTTTGAAGTTCATTTTTATTCAAAACTAGTACATTACTATTTCTTCAGTTTATGCACATTATTGGATATATATTTCATCCACAAGTTCACAAATTTATAGGCATTTATTTCACTTTCATTCACTTTCTGCTTCAGAAAACACGTGTTCCGCCATGTTTCAAACTGGTCTTTTCATGAGACTTCTTTCCAAACACATTATTTTTGATTTCCATAATCACTTTTGAAGCAAAACTCACACACTCTTCATGATAAACCATAACCCTAGGATTACAATTAGACGTATAACTAGTTGTTATGAATGATTATATATCAATATATGATTTCTTATGTATTTTCAGATATCAATTCAATACATTATTTAAAGTGGAACCAGTTATATTATTTATTAACTGTATTGTCTATTCATGCATTATCTCTATATTCATAGTCACAGGGTACACCTATTTTTACCCTCAATACTAATTTATACGTTTTCAAAATATTCCTCAAAAAATGGTGGAAGAAATACTCATGTCACCTGATCTATATATACATTTTATCACAGTAATATTCTGGACAAAAAAATCAAAGGTCACCCTTAAGGTTGTACCAAAGCCTAAATGGAAAGTGAGCATGGATTACTAAAACCTTCCATGTCCAGGTGGCCTAATGCTCTCAAATGTCAATCTTATTGGTGACTACATTTTTGTTTCTTCCTAAGATTATATATTCAACCTCAAGCCTGTTGAACATGTCTAATCCTATCACTCACTTTATACTTTGCCTGATTTAGTAATGTCTCTATTTATATCTATTTTCCTACATATTTTCCCCTGTTCATCATTGTGACTGACTCTTCACTTGTGCTGACATTTACATTCACTGTCTACCTGAAACCCTATTGCTTAAGAACTTTTGGTCTAAATCCTATTCTCACTCTTCTTTGTAAACCTACTGACTATCTTTCTAATCCTGCCGACAATCCCTTTTTGAGTGGGTGTTCTATTCGACATTCAATCATCCAAGGTACAAGCTCCTATGCCATTGTATATAGATTTATCTGAGACATTTTTGCAGAAAATAATTCAAAGCTAAGTGTACCAATTAAGGGCCCAATGCCCTTCTGGACTTCATATCTTCCCTAGATTTCTGTTTTTATACTTATATTTCACCTATATATTCTTGTAAATATCATAGTTTCCCAATACCATTATTCGTCATGCAGAAGGATTCCTAACCCCAAATTGAACATGTTACTAACCCAAACCATACACTGTTCTCTCAATCGAACTTTACAGAACAGCAGGGACAGGGTTGCTCTTAAAATACAGGAATGTAGGGCATGTTCCACCTGTTGAGAACATCAAAGGTCCATGCAGAAATGATCCCTTGAGAAGATGTAGGCAGCTACGAAAGACCTGAGAGAGAAAAGTCATCTTCTATGGCAAACAACCTTGTCAGCATGAAGGGATGTGTATGAATCAGCCTCTCTCTTCTTAATGTAGAGAAGATGGACCAAACCAGTCCTAGGTGGAGAGCTGTTCCCGGGTGCCCATGGTTTATATACCATTCTAACTTGTGAAAGTGTCACAGGAAGTAGGGGCAGCCTCCATCTCATGGGACTCTTGAAAGCAACTGTTAGGACAAAGTGGTTGTCAAGGCAATGACCTCATTCAGTTCCTGAAGAAGTGATCTACCTCACTTCCTTGGTGATGGAACTCTCTTAACTTGGGATCCAGGAAGCCAGGCACCCGGAGCCAGTCCAGTCCCAGACCCAGTAGGCTCACTTGTTTGAATTTACCAAGGAGAGTGTCAGTCTTTCTTGGTACCAACATATGTGAGGATGGCCAAATACCAGGAGAGCTCTGAATAGGGGCCTTTCCTGAGAAAGTAGGTAGTGGTTCACCGCAGGCTCCTGACAACTTCACAGAGTTGGCCAAGGAGACCAGATCTGAGATAGGACAAGCCATTTTGAGGGAACATAGTATGGCCCACCACTCAGAGGAAACTCCGGATAGTCACAGAGTTACATGGGGGAAGGAGGTGTCTTTGTGGGGTGGGTGTGATTTTGTGGTTTTGTCTCATGATCTGAGAATAGGTAGGAAAGACGGTTTGTTTGATTTGGAGTGGTCTTCTTCTAGTAAGTCGTTGGACAAGGCAAGTGTTTCTATTTCTGTGTATCCCACTGTGTCCGTGGTTGTAGACATTAGAAAATAGAATGCAACAATTCATATGTCCTGTATAGTAGAAAGATTCCCGGCATTCATCCTGCCCAATTTATGAATGGACTGCAGCTTGCCTTATCCATGGGCAACACCTGCTACCTTCCTAAGTTCCTGTTTCTTCCAGAATTCTCACCACTCTCCAGAATAGTCTCATGGTTTTGTGTCCAAAATATGTACCACCTCCAAGCTCTGTGACATTGCCATGTCCTGGATAGCTGAAGGGAATGGCGAGCATCTCAGAAAACTCAGATATCAGTGTGACCAAGAAAGTCTCAGTGGAGAAACCATGCTTTCGGCCTTTTGCTTATCAATTGTTCTGTTTTCCTGAATGTCAGGAAGGTCTTTGCCTCAGGCCACCCCTTTGTGAAGCCTGAAGAAAACAGTTTTCAAATGGAAATGAATAGGCATCACCTGTGGCTCTTTGCTTAATTGCTTTGGAAAGGGATGTGTCTGAATCAGCCTCTTGGCCCTGTGTGAGGTTGTGGCTTAGATTCTCAGCACCTGATGGATGTAAAGAGAGATCCCATGTGTGCATCCAAAACCAAAATGGCCAAAAGAGCAATTATTGTGAATGAAGTCTCTCGCATTCATTTGTAAGGTTCCTGACCACCATCAAGTGAGAATACGGATCCTTTGGTTCAAATGAGTTATGCACAGCCCTGCAGAGGCTAACCCATAGGTTTTTGGGTTTTCTCATGGCTCCAAATCATATAAAGAATCTATACCTGACAGTCAGTAGGCCTCAAATTGGAGATGCAGAGCAGTATTAACAGCTGGCCTATCTGATCACTCCTGGTTCACCGGATGGGTGTCCAGGCCACCTTGACTTTAGGCAAATGAGGGGCAAGGGAGCTTATTTTTGACACTGTCTTGGGCTGCACCCCTCATGAAAAACTCCAGCCAGAGGTTATGATAAGTGTCTATATGGAAGAAGATGAGGGCCATGTGGGAGTGTTTGGTTTTAATTGTGGTCATTTGTTTGGCGGTTGGAAGAGATAACTGGATCCACCTGGGCTTGAATTCTGGCATGATTCCTCTTAGAGACTGAGTTCTGGAATTTACCTCAAAGAAGTATTGCCATGAAATGTGTTGGGATTTTAGGAGGCCACGCATGAGATGCGCCCTTGAAAACTGAGATCGAGGGCCAGGGTGTCTTTCCACAGTGCAGTGAGAATCTCAGCCAGGATATCACATGATTTTATTTTGAAAGACTTGGCAGCCATAATTGAGAGTCTAAACACAAATGGAACTCATATTGTAGACCTCAATGATCCTGGCTTCATGTGACCTTTTGGCCACTTTTTGGGAAGCCTTGCCTGTGAGATTTCTCCAGAGATTTCATTTAAATGATCTTCCTCACCACATAATGGTTCCTGCATTAATTGAAACGCACAGTGACTCCAACTTCATCCTTCAAAAATGGTTAAATAAATACTATCAAATTTCTGAAATTCCCATTACCAGGTGGCACTGGAGAACCTTTGGATATCCTGTTGCTGAACATGAGTGAAATAATTCCCCACGCAATGACACTTCACCGGGAGAATTCCAAATTTATTGCTAAAAGCTGTGTGCTTATATAGAACTAAGGGGGAGATGGTATGGCTTACATAAATGGCAGCAACCCGTTTATTGACAAGTTCTTTCAAATATCAGCTCCAGAGCCCAGGAATTAGTTCTCATTGGGGCTAAGGTTCCCCACAAGCGAGATTTGAAATTGGCGCTGGCGGGAGAGTTCACAAGGGCGGGAACTTTTTGCGCCACTGCAGAAATGAAGAAGGTAGGAAGAAGAAGTCCTTAGGCGCCATGTTGGGGTTTTTCTCTGGGGTATGGCTGCCATTTATTCTTTTCCCAACATTCCACCCTTTTTGTTTTCTTAGGAAGTGGGGTGTCGTTTGTCAGATCTGGCTGCTTCCTGCTGTGTGGGGGTGGTGTGGGGCCTAGAAAGAGAAGTGGAGGAATGCTCAGGGGGCAGGTATGGGGATATCATGGCAGCCAGAAATAAAACCCAGTGGCTATAGACAGCTATTTTCATAGGGGTGAAGTCAATGAATGTTCCCTGAAGCCAAAGATGTCGATGGCATGGAACCAGTCGTGGATGGAAGAGATTGTTGGTATCAGCCACTGGTCCTGTAACAGAGACTCAAGGAAATACTGGAAGCGTTGCCTGGACATGGTGTCGCCAGCACCTGAAGAAGATCAGAGCGAATAAAAACAGAATGAAGATAAAAATTAAAGCAAATGTCAATTTTTGGCAGAAGTTCCATGTGGGGGGACTGACATAGAAGAGGCCAAGAACCATGAGAAAGCTTAGAAGGTGGTAAAGACTATGAATCCAGGATGGCAGATTAAGAGGTTCTCCGAGCTCGTTGTCTCCCGCTGTCTAATACCCGTTGCATTCCATCGTGCCTGGTAGTGAGCTTCATCACTGAGTGAACTGTTCTCTTGGAGATGTTGGGGATTCATCGGTCATCAGAGGCTGGTAGTGACTAAGCAAAAGCTGGTTGAAAGCTTGATTAGGAATTTTATGCAGTTGGGTTTGAAGGCACTTCATTATGCAGGGCAAGAGAGCACAAAAAAGGAGCATCCAAATAAGGGGATCCAAGATATGTAGTAAGTACATGGCAAGATAGGATTGGAAGAACCCCGTTATGGGATTGGAGGAGGTAGGTTTGAGCAATTGGGTCGATAATTCCTGCAATTTAACAACATTTTTTTTATTAGCCCAGATTCATTAACATAATAGCAAAATTCCTCTCTGAGGAATAGGCATGTAACCCCTTTTTCTGCAGTGAGAAGATCAATTGCCCTTTGGTTCTGTAAAGCCACTTGTGCCAATGAAGTAACCTGCCGCTGCAAGGAACCCAGAGACTCAGCCATGGTATTGAGTGTTTCCTGCAGTTTTTGTTGAAGGTCATTGGATCCCATAGAGCATGACCTATAGCTCCACCAGAGAGTCCGAGACGTGTCACTGAGGTTGTTAAAATGAGGCCTACCAGAACCGGCAGAAAGACTACCCTACGGGTGCGGGAAGGTAGGGCCAACTGTCAGAATTCGGTGGGAGTATACAAAGATAGCTGAGGAACTACAGTAACCAAGAAACAGGCGCCAGAGACATTGATGGTTGAGGTACTTAAAGAACCATTACACCAGAGGAAATGTCCAGGTTGCATAAACACAGGGCTCTATGGGGTGCTGTAGCTCAAGGAACAAATGGGTAAAGGATTCATTATTGGCAGGTGGAAACAGATGAAAGGAAATAAAGTATTGGTGGAATAACTTTCCCACAGTGGGATACGTGTCACATGTAGGGGTTGTCCTTTTTAGAGAAATTGTAGGGTTTTGCTGGAATATTTCCTGCCGCTAATGGGACTGCTGCTAGAAGTGGACGACTAAGTGAAGCACAGAGAAAGCACTGAGATGTAGGCACAGAAAGAGGGGTGGAGTTTAATAATCAAAAAGTTTGGTGTAGCAAATTGAGCCATGTGGGAGGGGGACCTGAGAGGGTTGAAGGCTCTGAATCCTCTTTGGATGAGCTATGGATATGATCTCAAAGTTTTGATTCTGAGTCCTTAATGTGTTCGACTACCTGGATGGTTGCCTTAGGTTGCGTAATCAGGGTGCGGCCAATAGTCATCCACCCTGTGGGTCTGACTGAGGTTGTCCGAGCATAGACAGCAAACTCAACATAGCCCCATCGTTTGGCCTTGGGGTCAGGTTTATCTAAAGTATACCATCCATTGTTACTGGATGAAGAGCCTTTATGCCACTTTATGTAACTAGAAGTCCACCCTTCAGGGTAACCAAATGAGTGGTAAGAATAGCTACCACGTTCATCATGGAACATGCATGACCAATAGGGGCACCCATTATATATCTCAGGCCACCAATGACAATAGTCTTTTGTTTGATCAAAAAGGAAGCAAATGAAAGGCCAGTTCCAGCTACCAGGGACGAAGGTCCTTGAAGGTGACAATTTTAGGGAAATAGAGGTGCAGTTGTGGATGAAGCAAGTAGTTGCATCCACTGCGCAGACCTTCTGCATGCCATGTTCTGAGTATCGTTCCCGAAAAGTGAATAAATGCATGGTAGGTGAGGAGGGTAAAGACCAGTCCTGACAGAGCACAGAAAATAAGCAGAGCACAAAAAACAAGCAGTTAGAGAAGACTAGGGTGTTGGGAGAGCTCATTGTGCCTTCTTTAAGAGGAATTGGGCTGCAAGGAAAACCGTGTGAGCCACAACTAAAATGGGTGAGATGGGTGTGGAGAGCAGGAGTAAAGGGGAGGTTCAGTAGGTGATTCTTGGAGTTCCTCTGGGGTGGCCCTGTCTTCAGCAGGTGGGGCCTCCTGGTGATGTGGCTTCAACCTAGACATGTGAATCCAGGGAGTGAGACAGTTGTCTGGTAAGGAGAGTTTGGCGGCGGTAAGGGTAAAGAGAATGACAGGATAGGGGCCTTCCCATTTTGCGGCAAAAGTCCCTTTTTCCTCTGGGGTATTATAATAGACTAGACTAACAGGTGTTAAGGGAGGAGTGTTTGGAGAGGAGACTGGGTCTGGAAGAAGCATCTGTGGATGATATATATTTACTGATGAATTTCGATTGGCATTTATATTGGTACTTTTTAATGTCTGTGAGTGTTGTGTGTGTGTGTGTGTGTGTGTGTGTGTGTGTGTATAGATATAGATATAGATATACTCTCCAAAGTTTTCCAAATATGAAATATATGTGTCTAGTATAAACTCTCTAAATTCATTCAGGTTCATGTATGTGGATTTATAATCAACTTTTCACAAGATTATAATCAGAAATATTCATCCACCTGAAATACATATTTGTTTCCTAGTACTGACTACTAACTTCAGTGAAGGGTGCATACAAATCCTAATTATTCTACAGTATCTGACCCAGTCTAACATCAATGCAAGTAGACTCCTATGGGACATGATATGTAATTTGTCATTCATTTGTATTCGACACTGGTACATTATTGTTTCTTCAGTTTTTGCACATCATAGGATATACATTTCATCCACAAGTTCACAAATTAATAGGCATTTGTTTCAACATTAATCACTTCTTGCATCAGAACACATATATTGTCAGGGTTTCTTGACTGGTCTTTTCATGAGACTTCTTTCCAAACACATTATTTTGAATTTCCATAATCATTTTAAAGCAAAACTCACACACTCTTCATGATAAACCAAAACACTAATATTTCCATTAGATATATAACTGGTTGGAATGAATGATTGTATATCAATATACAATTTCCTTTTATTTTTCAGATATCAGTTCAATTCATTATTTAAAGTTCAAAAAAGTTATATTATTTATTCACAGTATGGTCTATTCGTGGTTTTTCTCTATGTTCATAGAAACAGGGTACACCTATTTGTACCCCCGATTCTAATTTTACATCTTCAATACATTGCTCCCAGAAATGGTGAAAGAAATACTCATGTCACCTCGTTATCACAGCAATATTCTGGACAAAAAATGGAAAGGTCACACTTATGATTGTACCAAAGCCTAAATGGAAAGTGAACATGGATTTCAAAAACATCCATGTCCATGTTGGCTAATGCTGTCAATTGTCAATCCTATTGGTGACTACATATTTGTTTTTTCCTAATTTATATATTGAAACTCAACCCTGTTGAAAATGTCTAATTCTATCCCTCACTTTATACTTTGCCTGCTTTCGTAATGTTTCCATTGATATCTGCTTTTCTACATATTTTCCCCAGTTCAACATAGTGTCTGACTCTTCATATTTGCTGACATTTACATTCACTCTATAACCAAAAGTCTATTGCTAAAGAACTTTTGGTCCAAATCCTATACTCACTCGTCTTCCTAAACCTACCGAATATCTTCCTAATCCTACTGAATATCCCTTTTTGACTGGATGTTCTCTTCTAAATTCAATCATCCAATGTACAAGGTCCTATGCCATTGTATATCAAATTATCTGAGACATCTTTGCAGAACATAATTCAAAGCTAAGTATCCCAATCAAGGGCAAAACCCTCTGGGCTTCAAATCATACCTAGATTTCTGTTTTCCTACTTATATTTCACCTCTATATTCTTGTAAATATTGCAGGTTCCCAATCCCATTATTCATCGCACAGAATCATTCATCACCAAATCAAACCTGTTTTTAACCCCAGGTATACACTGTTCCCTCAAACATTTTACAGAAGAGCAGGGACAGAGGGTTTCTTACAATACAGGAAAGTTGGGGATCTTCCACCAGATGAGAACCTCAAATGTCCATGCACAAATGATACATGGAGAAGTTGTAGGCAGGTATGAAGCTCCTGAGAGAGCAAAAGTCATCTTCCATGGCAAACAACCTGGTCAGGATGAAGGGATGTGTCTGAATCTGCCTCTCTCTTCTTATTGTAGACAAGGTGGAACAATCCAGGCCTGAGTGGAGAGCTGTTCCCGGGTGCCAATGGTTGATATACATTCTACCTTATGAAAGTGTCACAGGAAGTAGGGGAAACCTCCATCTTATGTAACCCTTGGAAGCAACTGTTAGGACAAAGTGGTTGCCAAGGCAGTGACCTCATTCAGTTCCAAAGAATGTGACATACCTCATTTCCTTGGTGATGGAACTCTCTGAACTTGGTATCCAAGAAGCCAGGCACGCAGAGGCAGTCCCAGTCCCAGGCCCAGTGGGCTCACTTGTTTGGATTTACCAAGGGCAGAGTCAGTTTTCTTGGTACCTAATGATGTGAGGATGGCCAAATGCCAGGAGAGCTCTGAAGATGGACCTTTCCTGAGAAAACAGGTAGTGGCTAACCACTTTTTCCTGACTTCTTCACAGAGTTGGTCAAGGAAACAAGATCTGAGAGAAGACAGGCCATTTTGGGGGAACATAGTATGGCCCACCAGTCAGAGGACACTCCGGATAGTCACAGACCTACTTGGGGGAAGGAGGTGCCTTTGTGGGAGTGGGTGTGGGTTTGTTGTTTTGTCTCATGTTCTGAGAATAGACCGAAAAGGCGGTTTGTTTGGTTTGGAGCAGACAGTTTCTAGTAAGTCATTTGACAAGGCGAGTGTTTCTGTTTATGTGTATCCCACTGTGTCCGTTGTTGTAGACATTAGAAAAGAGAATGCATTAATGGATGTGTCCTGTCTAGTATAAATCTTCCCTATAATTCATCCTGCCCAATATATGAATGGACTGCAGCTTGTCTTATCGATGTGCAACAACTGCTATCTTTCTAAGTTGTTGTTTTCTTCCTGAATTCTGGCCACTCTCCAGAATGGGCTCAGGGATTTGTGTCCAAAATATGTACCACCTCCAAGCTCTGTGACATGGCCATGTAAAGGATAGTTGAAGAGAATGGCGAGCATCTCAGAAAACTCAGATATCAGTGTGACCAGTAAAGTCTCAGTGCAGAAACACTGCCTTGGGCTTTTTGCTTACTTATTGTTGTGTTGCACTGAATGTCAGGAAGGTCTTTGCATCAGGCCACCCCTTTGTGAAGCCTGAAGAAAACAGTTTTCAAATGGAAATGAATGGGCCTCACCTGTGGCTCTTTGCTTAATTGCTTTGGAAAGGGATGTGTCTTTATCAGCCTCTTGGACCTGTGTGTGGCTGTGACTTAGATTCTCAGCACCTGATGGATCTTAAGAATGATCCCATGTGAGCTTCCAAAACTAAATGGCAAAAAATATCATTCATTGTGGATGAAGACTCTTGCCTTCCTCTGTTAGGTTCCTGCACTCCAACAAATATGAATAGGGATTCTGTGAGTCAAATGAGTTCTTCAAAGCCCTGCAGAGGTGCTTGTGTTTTCGCATGACTCTAAATCACCTAAAGAATCGATACCTAAAATCAGTAGCGATCAAATTGGAGAAACATAGAAGTATTAATGGCAGGCTTATTTGTTCACTCCTGGTTCACAGCAACGGTGTCTAGGCTACCCTGACTTTAGGCAAATGAGGGGCAAACGAGCTGATTTTGGACACTGTCTTGGGCTGCACCCCTCATGGAAACCTCCAGCCAGAGGTTAAGATGATTGACTATATGGAAAAATGTGAGGGCCATGTGGGAGTGTTTTGGTTTTAATGTTGGTCATTTGTGTGGCATTGGAAATAATGACTGGGTCCACGTGGGCTTGAACTCTGGTGTGATTCCCCTTAGACACTGGGTTTTGGAACTGAACTCAGAGAAGCATTGCCATGAATTTTGTTGGGATTTTAAGAGGCCACGCATGAAAGTCGCTCTTGAAAACTGAGACCTAGGCCCCGGGTAGATTTCCACTGAGGCCTGGGAATATCAGCAAGGATATCACATGATTTTATTCTTAAAGAAATGGCAGCCATAATTGAGAGTCAAAACACACATGGACCTCACATTGTTGACCTCAATGGGCCTGGCCTAATGTGACCTTCTGTCCATTCTTTGGGAAGCCTTGCCTGTGACAGTTCTCCAGATATTTCATTGAAATGAGCGTCCTCACCATTTAATGTTTGCCTAATGAATTGATACCCACAGTGCCTCCAACTTCATGCTTGAAAAATGGCTAGATAAATACCATAAAATTTTTGAAATTCCTATGACCAGGTGGCACTGGAGAAACATTGGATGTCCTGTTGCTGATCATGAGTATACCAGACAGTGCCTTGATTTACTGAGTTTCATGAAAATGGTGTAGAACAGAGATGCCAGTAATTTGGAGCCTGCTGAGTAGTGGGTCTAGAGCAGTGGTGGGGAGGCGTTTGATAAAACATCCGTGGTAGGACCATGTGCATCTACCATTGGATTCCAAATGGCTTGTAACTGACATGGTGCTGCCAGCAGACCCTTATATGTAAAGGCATCTTGTTATATGGAGAGTTTTAAGAGGAAAACTAAGAATCAGGTTGATATGGACAAGGGGGCAATGGGGCAAGCTGTGAGAGATAGAAGCCTAGTTGGTGCATTCTCTTGCAGACCCTGACCCACCACACGTGACAGAACTCCCTCCAGCACTGTGTCCCCGGTTAGCTCCTAGTATTTCGTGAAACAAATACCAAACTCACAGTGCAGCAGCCTAAACACCAAAAAAAGTGGAGGAGGACCAAATGGCTTCACAGTCCACATGGGGAGACGGGGAGACACTTCGTCCAAGGTGGCCTCAGTTTACCTATAAAGAGAGGATTCAGCACTGCTGCATCTTGTTCATTGGAAAATAAGAAACCATGTCCTCCAGGTCACATAGATGCAGACCCAGCTTTGATGGTCTCACTACAAAGAAAGCCAAATCTCATGAAAACAACATATATTTCAAGTGCGGAAGCTCAGAGGCAGTTTCTCAAAAAGTTTTTAGGCCAGCAGAGCTCCATGTTTGTGGAGTGTTTACCATGTCCCTTACTTTTGGAAACTCCTAAACCACCTCCAAGGTTGTGAACTCCTGAGCATTTTCCATTCCAGATATGTATTCACTGATTTTGTAAATCTTCTCCTCTAATTGTGTCTTACTTGGGGTGAAGGTAATGTCAAGGCATTGTTTTGGATGAGAGCGGGAGGATATTTGTCCAGCATATATTTACATACACATTGGATTCATTTTCCAATTTTTCATTCGAAGTACTGAATCCCTGACACTAACCCATACCTAGTAGACTCAGACTATTCATCCTAATATAATGGGGAAAATTAACCAAACACAATAGAAATACAAGCTCTTCAGAGGAGACATGTTCTATAGTTGGACTTGACATTTGCATTATATAAGGTAGGAGTTATACATCTAGTCAAATTTTAATTGAAATATTCTCCATGTGTTTTTAAACTTAACAAATATGTGAATACTTGTTTCCAATTTCTGTAGCCTATTCACACATGTATATTTATATGCATATATAGAATCCTACCAGGTATCACACGTACATTTTTGTAAGGTGGACGTCTTGGCAGATACAAATTGTGAGAAGTGTTCACTCCTCCTAAATGCTGTTGGAAATGAAAATTCAACCAATAAGAGAGCGTCCTAGAAGAACAACATTATACATAAACTCATGTTCAGTAACATAAATATTTTTGCATCTGTGGATGATATATATTTACTGATGAATTTTGATTGGCATTTATATTGGTACTTTTTAATGTCTGTGAGTGTTGTGTGTGTGTGTGTGTGTGTGTGTGTATAGATATAGATATAGATATACTCTCCGAAGTTTTCCAAATATGAAATATATGTGTCTAGTACACACTCTATAAATTCATTCATGTTCATGTATGTTGATTTATAATCAACTTTTCACAAGATTATAATCAGAAATATTCATCCACCTGAAATACATATTTGTTTCCTAGTACTGACTACTAACTTCAGTGAAGGGTGCATACAAATCCTAATTATTCTACAGTATCTGACCCAGTCTAACATCAATGCAAGCAGACTCCTATGGGACATGATATGTAATTTGTCATTCATTTGTATTCGACACTGGTACATTATTGTTTCTTCAGTTTTTGCACATCATAGGATATACATTTCATCCACAAGTTCACAAATTAATAGGCATTTGTTTCAACATTAATCCCTTCTTGCTTCAGAACACATGTATTGTCAGGGTTTCTTGACTTGTCTTTTCATGAGACTTCTTTCCAAACACATTATTTTGAATTTCCATAATCATTTTGAAGCAAAACTCACACACTCTTCATGATAAACCAAAACACTAATATTTCCATTAGATATATAACTGGTTGGAATGAATGATTGTATATCAATATACAATTTCCTTTTATTTTTCAGATATCAGTTCAATTCATTATTTAAAGTTCAAAAAAGTTATATTATTTATTCACAGTATGGTCTATTTGTGGTTTTTCTCTATGTTCATAGAAACAGGGTACACCTCTTTGCACCCCCGATTCTAATTTTACATCTTCAATATATTGCTCCCAGAAATGGTGAAAGAAATACTCATGTCACCTCATTATCACAGCAATATTCTGGACAAAAAATGGAAAGGTCACACTTATGATTGTACCAAAGCCTAAATGGAAAGTGAACATGGATTTCTAAAAACATCCATGTCCAGGTTGCCTAATGCTGTCAATTGTCACTCCTATTGGTGACTACATATTTGTTTTTTCCTAATTTATATATTGAAACTCAACCCTGTTGAAAATGTCTAATTCTATCCCTCACTTTATACTTTGCCTGATTTCGTAATGTTTCCATTGATATCTGATTTTCTACATATTTTCCCCAGTTCAACATAGTGTCTGACTCTTCATATGTGCTGACATTTACATTCACTCTATAACCAAAAGTCTATTGCTAAAGAACTTTTGGTCCAAATCCTATACTCACTCGTCTTCCTAAACCTACCGACTATCTTCCTAATCCTACTGAATATCCCTTTTTGACTGGATGTTCTCTTCTAAATTCAATCATCCAATGTACAAGGTCCTATGCCATTGTATATCAAATTATCTGAGACATCTTTGCAGAACATAATTCAAAGCTAAGTATCCCAATCAAGGGCAAAACCCTCTGGGCTTCAAAGCATACCTAGATTTCTTTTTTCAAACTTATATTTCACCTCTATATTCTTGTAAATGTTGTAGGTTCCCAATCCCATTATTCATTGCACAGAATCATTCATCACCAAATCAAACCTGTTTTAACCCCAATATACACTGTTCCCTCAAACATTTTACAGAAGAGCAGAAACAGAGGGGTTCTTACAATACAGGAAAGTTGGGGATCTTCCACCAGATGAGAACCTCAAATGTCCATGCACAAATGATACCTGGAGAAGTTGTAGGCAGGTATGAAGCTCCTGAGAGAGCAAAAGCCATCTTCCATGGCAAACAACCTGGTCAGGATGAAGGGATGTGTCTGAATCTGCCTCTCTCTTCTTATTGTAGACAAGGTGGAACAATCCAGGCCTGAGTGGAGAGCTGTTCCTGGGTGCCAATGGTTGATATACATTCTACCTTATGAAAGTGTCACAGGAAGTAGGGGAAACCTCCATCTTATGTAACCCTTGGAAGCAACTGTTAGGACAAAGTGGTTGCCAAGGCAGTGACCTCATTCAGTTCCAAAGAATGTGACATACCTAATTTCCTTGGTGATGGAACTCTCTGAACTTGGTATCCAAGAAGCCAGGCACCCAGAGGCAGTCCCAGTCCCAGTCCCAGTGGGCTCACTTGTTTGGATTTACCAAGGGCAGAGTCAGTTTTCTTGGTACCTAATGATGTGAGGATGGCCAAATGCCAGGAGAGCTCTGAAGATGGACCTTTCCTGAGAAAACAGGTAGTGGCTAACCACTTTTTCCTGACATCTTCACAGAGTTGGTCAAGGAAACAAGATCTGAGAGAAGACAGGCCATTTCGGGGGAACATAGTATGGCCCACCAGTCAGAGGACACTCCGGATAGTCACAGACCTACTTGGGGGAAGGAGGTCCCTTTGTGGGAGTGGGTGTGTGTTTGTTGTTTTGTCTCATGTTCTGAGAATAGATCAAAAAGGCGGTTTGTTTGGTTTGGAGCAGACAGTTTCTAGTAAGTCATTTGACAAGGCGAGTGTTTCTGTTTATGTGTATCCCACTGTATCCGTTGTTGTAGATATTAGAAAAGAGAATGCATTAATGGATGTGTCCTGTCTAGTATAAATCTTCCCATAATTTATCCTGCCCAACATATGAATGGACTGCACCTTGTCTTATCGATGTGCAACACCTGCTATCTTTCTAAGTTGTTGTTTTCTTCCTGAATTCTGGCCACTCTCCAGAATAGGCTCAGGGATTTTTGTCCAAAATATGTACCACCTCCAAGCTCTGTGACATGGCCATGTACTGGATAGCTGAAGAGAATGGCGAGCATCTCAGAAAACTCAGATATCAGTGTGACAAGGAAAGTCTCAGTGCAGAAACCCTGCTTTGGGCCTTTTGCTTACTTATTGTTGTGTTGCACTGAATGTCAGGAAGGTCTTTGACTCAGGCCACCCCTTTGTGAAGCTTGAAAAAACAGTTTTCAAATGGAAATGAATGGGCCTCACCTGTGGCTCTTTGTTTAATTGCTTTGGAAAGGGATGTGTCTTTATCAGCCTCTTGGACCTGTGTGTGGCTGTGACTTAGATTCTCAGCACCTGATGGATCTTAAGAATGATCCCATGTTAGCTTTCAAAACCAAAATGGCAAAAAAATATCATTCATTGTGGATGAAGTCTCTTGCCTTCCTCTGTTAGGTTCCTGCACTCCAACAAATGAGAATAGGGATTCTTTGGATCAAATGAGTTCTTAAAGCCCTGCAGAGGTGCTTGTGTTTTCGCATGACTCTAAATCACCTAAAGAATCCATACCTACAATCAGTAGGCCTCAAATTGGAGAAACACAGAAGTATTAACGGCAGGCTTATTTGTTCACTCCTGGTTCACAGCAACGGTGTCCAGGCTACCCTGACTTTAGGCAAATGAGGGGCAAACGAGCTGATTTTGGACACTGTCTTGGGCTGCACCCCTCTTGGAAACCTCCAGCCAGAGTTTAAGATGATTGACTATATGGAATAAGGTGAGGGCCATGTGGGAGTGTTTTGGTTTTAATGTTGGTCATTTGTGTGGCATTGGAAAAAATGACTGGTTCCACGTGGGCTTGAACTCTGGTGTGATTCCCCTTAAACACTGGGTTTTGGAACTGAAAGTCAAGGAAGCATTGCTATGAATTTTGTTGGGATTTTAAGAGGTCACGCATGAAAGTCGCTCTTGGTAACTGAGACCTAGGCCCCGGGTAGATTTCCACAGAGGCCTGGGAATCTCAGCAAGGATATCACATGATTTTATTCTTAAAGAAATGGCAGCCATAGTTGAGAGTCAAAACACACATGCTCCTCAAATTGTAGACCTCAATGGGCCTGGCCTAATATGACCTTTTGTCCATTCTTTGGGAAGCCTTGCCTGTGAGATTTCTCCAGAGATTTCATTGAAATGAGCCTCCTCACCATTTAATGTTTGCTGAATGAATTGAAACCCACAGTGCCTCCAACTTCAATCTTGAAAAATGGCTAGATAAATACCATGAAATTTTTGAAATTCCTATGACCAGGTGGCACTGGAGAAACATTGGATGTCCTATTGCTGATCATGAGTATACCAGACAGTGCCTTGATTTACTGAGTTTCATGAAAATGGTGTAGAACAGAGATGCCAGTAAGTTGGAGCCTGCTGAGTAGTGGGTCTAGAGCAGTGGTGGGGAGGTGTTTGATAAAACATCCGTGGTAGGGCCATGTGGATCTACCATTGGATTCCAAATGGCTTGTAACTGACATGGTGCTGCCAGCAGACCCTTATATGTAAAGGCATCTTGTTATATGGAGAGTTTTAAGAGGAAAATTAAGAATCAGGTTGATATGGACAAGGGGGCAATGGGGCAAGCTGTGAGAAATAGAAGCCTAGTTGGTGCATTCTCTTGCAGACATTGACCCACCACACGTGACAGAACTCCCTCCAGCACTGTGTCCCAGTTTAGCTGCTAGTATTTCGTGAAACAAATACCAAACTCACAGTGCAGCAGCCTAAAAACCACAAAAAGTGGAGGAGGACCAAATGGCTTCACAGTCCACGCGGGGAGACGGGGAGACACTTAGTCCCCAGTGGCTTCAGTTTACCTATAAAGAGAGGATTCAGCACTGCTTCATCTTGTTCATTGGAAAATAAGAAACCATGTCCTCCAGTTCACATAGATGCAGACCCAGCTTTGATGGTCTCACTACAAAGGAAGCCAAATCTCATGAAAACAACATATATTTAAAGTGCGGAAGCTCAGAGGCAGTTTCTCAAACAGTTTTTAGGCCAGCAGAGTTACATGTTTGTGGAGTGTTTACCATGTCCCTTACTTTAGGAAACTCCTAAACCACCTCCAAGGTTGTGAACTCCTGAGCATTTTCCATTCCAGATATGTATTCACTGATTGTGTAACTCTTCTCCTCTAATTGTGTCTTACTTGGGGTGAAGGTAATGTCAAGGCATTGTTTTGGATGAGAGCGGGAGGATATGTGTGCAGCATATATTTACATACACATTGGATTCATTTTCCAATTTTTCATTCGAAGTACTGAATCCCTGACACTAACCCATACCTAGTAGACTCAGACTATTCATCCTAATATAATGGGGAAAATTAACCCAACACAATAGAAATACAAGCACTTCAGAGGAGACATGTTGTATAGTTGGACTTGACATTTGCATTATATAAGGTAGGAGTTATAAATCTCGTCAAATTTTAATTGAAATATTCTCCATGTGTTTTTAAGCTTAACAAATATATGAATTCTTATTTCCCTTTTCTGTAGCCTATTCACACATGTATATTTATATGCATATATAGAATCCTACCAGGTATCACACATACATTTTTGTGAGGTGGCTGTCTTGGCAGATACAAATTGTGAGAAGTGTTCACTCCTCCTAAATGCTGTTGGAAATGAAAATTCAACCTATAGGAGAACGTCCTAGTAGAACAAAATTATGCATAAACTCATGTTCAGTAAAATAAATATTTTGGCATCTGTGGATGATATATATTTACTGATGAATTTCGATTGGCATTTATATTGGTACTTTTTAATGTCTGTGAATGTTGTGTGTGTGTGTGTGTGTCTGTGTGTGTGTGTGTGTCTCTGTGTGTGTATGTCTGTGTGTGTGTATAGACATAGATATATATATACTCTCCAAATTTTTCAAAATATGAAAAAATGTGTCTAATATATACTCTCTAAATTCATTCATGTACATGTATGTGGATTTATAATCAACTTTTCACAAGATTATAATCAGAAATATTCATCCACCTGAAATACATATTTGTTTCATAGTACTGAAACCTAACTTCAGTGAATGGTGCATACAAATCCTAATTACTCTACAGTAACTGACCCAGTCTAACATCAATGCAAGAAGACTCCTATGGGACATGATATGTAATTTGTCATTCATTTGTATTCGACACTGGTACATTATTGTTTCTTCAGTTTTTGCACATCATAGAATATACATTGCATCCACAAGTTCACAAATTAATAGGCATTTGTTTCAACTTTAATGACTTCTTGCTTCAGAACACATGTATTGTCAGGGTTTCTTGACTGGTCCTTTCATCAGACTTCTTTCCAAACACATAATTTTGAATTTCCATAATCATTTTGAAGCAAAACTCACACACTCTTCATGATAAACCAAAACACTAATATTTCCATTAGATATATAACTGGTTGGAATGAATGATTGTATATCAATATACGATTTCCTTTAATTTTTCAGATATCAGTTCAATTCATTATTTAAAGTTGAAAAAATTATATTATTTATTCACAGTATGGTCTATTCATGCTTTTTTTCTATGTTCATAGAAACAGGGTACACCTCTTTGTACCCCGATTCTAATATTACATCTTCAATATATTGCTCCCAGAAATGGTGAAAGAAATACTCATGTCACCTCATTATCACAGTAATATTCTGGACAAAAAATGGAAAGGTCACACTTATGATTGTACCAAAGCCTAAATGGAAAGTGAACATGGATTTCTAAAAACATCCATATCCAGGTTGCCTAATGCTGTCAATTGTCAATCCTATTGGTGACTATATATTTGTTTTTTCCTATTTATATATTCAAACTCAACACTGTTGAAAATGTCTAATTCTATCCCTCACTTTATACTTTGCCTGATTTTGTAATGTTTCTATTGATATCTGCTTTTCTACATATTTTCCAAAGTTCAACATAGTGACTGACTCTTCATATGTGCTGACATTTACATTCACTCTATAACCAAAAGTCTATTGCTAAAGAACTTTTGGTCCAAATCCTGTACTCACTCTTCTTCCTAAACCTACCGACTATCTTCCTAATCCTACTGAATATCCCTTTTTGACCTGATGTTCTCTTCTAAATTCTATCATCCAATGTACAACGTCCTATGCCATTGTAATTCGAATTATCTGAGACAACTTTGCAGAACATAATTCAAAGCTAAGTATCCCAATCAAGGGCAAAACCCTTCTGGGCTTCAAAGCATACCTAGATTTCTGTTTTCATACTTATATTTCACCTCTATATTCTTGTAAATATTGCAGGTTCCCAATGCCATTATTCATCGCACAGAATCATTCGTCACCAAATCAAACCTGTTTTTAACCCCAAGTATACACTGTTCCCTCAATCATTTTACAGAAGAGCAGGGACAGAGGGGTTCTTACAATACAGGAAAGTTGGGGATCTTCCACCAGATGAGAACCTCAAATGTCCATGCACAAATGATACCTGGAGAAGTTGTAGGCAGGTATGAAGCACTTGAGAGAGCAAAAGTCATCTTCCATGGCAAACAACCTGGTCAGGATGAAGGGATGTGTCTGAATCTGCCTCTCTCTTCTTACTGTAGACAAGGTGGAACAATCCAGGCCTGAGTGGAGAGCTGTTCCAGGGTGCCAATGGTTGATATACATTCTACCTTATGAAAGTGCCACAGGAAGTAGGGGAAACCTCCATCTTATGTAACCCTTGGAAGCAACTGTTAGGACAAAGTGGTTGCCAAGGCAGTGACCTCATTCAGTTCCAAAGAATGTGACATACCTCATTTCCTTGGTGATGGAACTCTCTGAACTTGGTATCCAAGAAGCCAGGCACGCAGAGGCAGTCCCAGTCCCAGGCCCAGTGGGCTCACTTGTTTGGATTTACCAAGGACATAGTCAGTTTTCTTGGTACCTAATGATGTGAGGATGGCCAAATGCAAGGAGAGCTATGAATATGGACCTTTCCTGAGAAAACAGGTAGTGGCTAACCACTTTTTCCTGACATCTTCACAGAGTTGGTCAAGGAAACATGATCTGAGAGAAGACAGGCCATGTCGAGGGAACATAGTATGGCCCACCAGTCAGAGGATACTTCGGATAGTGAAAGACCTACTTGGGGGCAGGAGGTGCCTTTGTGGGAGTGGGTGTGGGTTTGTTGTTTTGTCTCATGTTCTGAGAATAGATAGGAAAGGCGTTTTGTTTGGTTTGGAGTGGACAGTTTCTAGTAAGTCATTTGACACGGCGAGTGTTTCTGTTTCTGTGTATCCCACTGTGTCCGTTGTTGTAGACATTAGAAAAGAGAATGCATTAATGGATGTGTCCTGTCTAGTATAAATCTTCCCTATAATTCATCCTGCCCAATATATGAATGGACTGCAGCTTGTCTTATCGATGTGCAACACCTGTTATCTTTCTAAGTTGTTGTTTTCTTCCTGAATTCTGGCCACTCTCCAGAATAGGCTCATGGATTTGTGTCCAAAATATGTACCACCTCCAAGCTCTGTGACATGGCCATGTAAAGGATAGTTGAAGAGAATGGCGAGCATCTCAGAAAACTCAGATATCAGTGTGACCAGGAAAGTCTCAGTGCAGAAACACTGCTTTGGGCTTTTTGCTTACTTATTGCTGTGTTGCACTGAATGTCAGGAAGGTCTTTGCCTCAGGCCACCCCTTTGTGAAGCCTGAAGAAAACAGTTTTCAAATGGAAATGAATGGGCCTCACCTGTGGCTCTTAGCTTAATTGCTTTGGAAAGGGATGTGTCTTTATCAGCCTCTTGGACCTGTGTGTGGCTGTAGCTTAGATTCTCAGCACCTGATGGATCTTAAGAATGATCCCATGTGAGCTTCCAAAACCACAATGGCAAAAAATATCATTCATTTTGGATGAAGTCTCTTGCCTTCCTCTGTTAGGTTGCTGCACTCCATCAAATGAGAATAGGGATTATTTAGGTCAAATGAGTTCTTCAAAGCCCTGCAGAGGTGCTTGTGTTTTCGCTTGACTCTAAATCACCTAAAGAATTGATACCTAAAATCAGTAGACCTCAAATTGGAGAAACATAGAAGTATAACGGCAGGTTTATTTGTTCACTCCTGGTTCACAGAAACGGTGTCCAGCCTACCCTGACTTTAGGCAAATGAGGGGCAAACGAGCTGATTTTGGACACTGTCTTGGGCTGCGCCCCTCATGGAAACCTCCAGCCAGATGTTAAGATGATTGACTATATGGAATAAGATGAATACTATGTGGGAGTGTTTTGGTTTTAATGTTGCTCATTTGTGTGGCATTGGAATAAATGACTGTGTCCACGTGGGCTTGAACTCTGGTGTGATTCCCCTTAGAGACTGGGTTTTGGAACTGAACTCAGAGAAGCATTGCCATGAATTTTTTTGGGATTTTAAGATGCCATGCATGAAAGTCGCTCTTGGAAACTGAGACCTAGGCCCCGGGTGGATTTCCACAGAGGCCTGGGAATCTCAGCAAGGATATCACATGATTTTATCCTTAAAGAAATGGCAGCCATAGTTGAGAGTCAAAACACACATGGACCTCACATTATAGACCTCAATGGGCCTCGCCTAATGTGACCTTTTGTCCACTCTTTGGGAAGCCTTGCCTGTGAGAGTTCTCCAGAGATTTTATTGAAATGAGCTTCCTCACCATTTAATGTTTGCTGAATGAATTGAAACCCACAGTGCCTCCAACTTCATGCTTGAAAAATGGCTAGATAAATACCATGAAATTTTTGAAATACCTATGACCAGGTGGTACTGGAGAAACATTGGATGTCCTTTTGCTGATCATGATTATACGAGACAGTGCCTTGATTTACTGAGTTTCATGAATATGGTGTAGAACAGAGATGCCAGTAGTTTGTAGCCTGCTGAGTAGTGGGTCTAGAGCAGTGGTGGGGAGGTGTTTGATAAAACATTCGTGGAAGGGCCTTGTGGATCTACCATTGGATTCCAAATGGCTTGTAACTGACATGGTGCAGCCAGCAGACCCTTATATGTAAAGGCATCTTGTTATATGGAGAGTTTTCAGAGGAAAATTAAGAATCAGGTTGATATGGAAAAGGGGGCAATGGGGAAAGCTGTGAGAGATAGAAGCCTAGTTGGTGCATTCTCTTGCAGACCCTGACCCACCACACGTGACAGAACTCCCTCCAGCACTGTGTCCCAGTTTAGCTCCTAGTATTTCGTGAAACAACTACCAAACTCACAGTGCAGCAGCAAAAACTCCACAAAAAATGGAGGAGGACCAAATGGCTTCACAGTCCACACGGGGAGACACTTAGTCCCCAGTGGCCTCAGTTTACTTACAAAGAGAGGATTCAGCACTGCTTCATCTTGTTCATTGGAAAATAAGAAACCATGTCCTCCAGGTCACATAGATGTAGACCCAGCTTTGATGGTCTCACTACAAAGGAAGCCAAATCTCCTGAAAACAACATATATTTCAAGTGCGGAAGCTCAGAGGCAGTTTCTCAAAAAGTTTTTAGGCCAGCAGAGCTCCATGTTTGTGGAGTGTTTACCCTGTCCCTTACTTTTTGAAACTCCTCTACCGCCTCCAGAATGTGAACTCCTTAGCATTTTCCATTCCAGATATGTATTCACTGATTTTGTAACTCTTCTCCTCTAGTTGTGTCTTACTTGTGGTGAAGGTAATGTCAAGGCATTGTTCTGGATGAGAGCGGGAGGATATTTGTGCAGCGTATATTTACATACACATTGGATTCATTTTCCAATTTTTCATTCGAAGTACTGAATCCCTGACAATAACCCATACCTAGTAGACTCAGACTATTCATCCTAATATAATCGTGAAAATTAACCCAACACAATAGAAATACAAGCACTTCAGAGGAGACATGTTGTATAGTTGGACTTGACATTTGCCTTATATAAGGTTGGAGTTATAAATCTAGTCAAATTTTAATTGTAATATTGTCCATGTGTTTTTAAACTTAACAAATATGTGAATTCTTGTTTCCCTTTTCTGTAGCCTATTCACACATGTATATTTATATGCATATATAGAATCCTACAAGGTATCACACGTACATTTTTGTGAGGTGGCTGTCTTGGCAGATACAAATTGTGAGAAGAGTTCACTCCTCCTAAATGCTTTTGGAAATGAAAATTCAACCTATAGGAGAGCGTCCTATTAGAAAAACATTATATATAAACTCATGTTTAGTAAAATAAATATTTTTTGCATTTGTGGATGATATATATTTACTGATGAATTTCGATTGGCATTTATATTGGTACTTTTTAATGTCTGTGAGTGTTGTGTGTGTGTGTGTGTGTGTGTGTGTGTGTGTATATATATATATATATATATATATATAGATAGATATAGATATAGATATAGATATATAGATATAAATATAGATATACTCTCCAAATTTTTCAAAGTATGAAATATATGTGTCTTATTTTGCACTTCCTAAATTTTTCATATTCATGAATGTGGATTTATAATTATCTTTTCACAAGATTATTCTCAGAAACATTCATATACCGTACGAGACTCTTACCACTAATACTAATATAATGGAGAAAAAGAACCCAAACAGAATAGATACAAGCATTTCAGAAGAGACATGGTGTATAGTTGGACTTGCCTTTTGCATAATATAAGGTAGGAGTTATAAATCTATTCAATTGATTGAAATAATTTTCCAAGTGTTATTTTTTTTGACAAAACACAAAATTTAATCTTTGAAAAATAAATAAAATTGACACTTCCTTAACCAAGCTAATGAAGAAAAAAAACCTCAAATTACTAAAATTAAGGATCATAAAGAAACTTTTACAGAGTACACAACTAAAATACAGAGAATAATTGAAAACTAATTTGAAAATTTATAGTCTAATAAATTAAAATACCATGATGACATCAATAAAATTTTAGAGATATACCCAAACTTAATTAGTAGGACGTGAACAATTTAAACAAATCAATTTCAAGCAATGAAATAGAAGTTGCTGTCAACAGCCTACCAATCAAGCAAAGCCCAGGAACAGACAGATTCTCAGCCATGTTCTACAAGACCTTCAAAGAAGCATTCATCACAATACTCCTCAAATTATTCCATAAAATAGAAAAGGATGGAACTCCTCCAAACTCATTCCATGAGGCTATTATCACTCACATACCAAAATCAGACAAAGACACATCAAGGAAAGAAATCTTCAGAGCAATATTCCTGACAAAGATATATACAAAAATTCTCAATAAAATTCTTTTTTTTATGCCAAAGTTAATCAAAAGGGATAAAGAGGGACACTACACACTATTCCATGTGTTTTTAAAGTTAAGAAATATATGAATTCCTGTCTCCCTTTCTCTGTAGCCTATTAAGCACATGTATTTTTATATGCACAAATAGAATCCTACCTGGTTTCACACGTACATTCTTGTAAGGTGGCTGACTTGGCAGATACTATTTGTGAGAAGAGATCACTCCTCCTAAACGCTGTTGGTACAGAAAATTCAACCCATGGGTGAGCTTCCTAGATGAACAACATTATACATACATCCATGTTCAGTAAAATGAATATTTTGGGATATGCGGATGAGTTATTTTTCATGATGAATTTCGATTGACATATATATTGCGACATTATAATGTGTGTGTGTTTGTCTCTCTCTCTCTCTCTCTCTCTCTCTCTCTCTCTATATATATATATATATATATATATATATAGTCTCCAGATTTTCCAAAATATGAAATATATGTCTTCTTATACACCACCTGAATTCATTCATATTCATATATGTGGATTTATAATCAACTTTTAACAAGTTTATTCTCAGAAATATACATCCACTGAAATACATATTTGTTTCCTAGTACTGAAAACTAAATTCAGGGAAGGGTTCTTACAAATCCTAATATTTCTAGACTAACTGACCAAGTTTAACATCAATGCAAATACATTCCTATTGGATATGATGTGTTTTTTAAAGTTCATTTTTATTCAAACTTGGTGCGTTATTATTTATTCAGTTTATGGACATCATAAAATATATCCTTTCATTCACAAGTTCACAAATTTATAAATATTTGGTTTACTTTCAATCACTTCCTCCTTTGGAACACATATATTCCTCTATGTTTCTTGACTGGTCTTTTCACTAGACTTCTTTCTAAACACATTATTTTCGATTCCATTATCATTTTTGAAGCAAAACTCACACACTATTCATGATAAACGGTAACCCTAATAATACCATTAGATATATAACTTGTTGGAATGAATGTACATATATCAATATATGATTTCGTCTATATTTTCAGATATTAAAACAATCCATTATGTAAATTTGGAACCAGTCACATAATTTTTTCACAGTATGGTCTATTAATGCATCATCTCTATATTCATCAACACAGGGTAAACCTCTTAGTATCCCCAGTACTAATTTATATGTTTTCAAAATATTGCTCCCAGAAAAGGTGGAAGAAATACTCATGTCACCTGATCTACATATACATATTATCACAGTAATATTCTGGACACAAAATGCAAAGGTCACCATTATGATTGCAATAAAGCCTCAATGGAATGTGAACATGGATTACTAAAAACATCCATGTCCAGTTTGCCTAATGCTCTCAAATGTCAATCCAATTGGTGACTACATTTTTGTTTCTTTTTAAGATTATGTATTCAACCTCAACCCTGTTGAAAATGTCAAATCTTATCACTCACGTTATACTTTGCCTGATTTCCTAATGTCTCTATTGATGTCTGCGTTCCTACATATTTTTCCCAGTTCATCATTGTGCCCAACTTTTCACATATGGTGCCATTTATATTCACTCTCTAACCGAAACCTATTGCTAAAGAACTTTTGGTCCAAATCCTAGACTCACTCTTCCTCCTAAACCTACTGACTATCTTTCTAATCCTACACACTATCCCTTTTTCACTGGATGTTCTCTTCTACATTCAATCATCTGAGGTACAGGGTCTTATGCCATTGTGTATCGATTTGCATCGACCTCGGTGCAAAACATTACTCAAGCTAAGGATCCCAATCAAGAGCCCAAATCCTTCTGGGCTTCAAATATTACCTAGATTTCTGTTTTCATACTTATATTTTACCTCTATATTCTTATAAATATTGCTGGTTCCCAATACCATTATTCATCCAGCAGAATGATTCCTAAGCCAAATGGAACATGCTATTAACCCTAACCATACAATGTTTCCTCAATCTCACTTTACAGAAGAGCAGGGATAAAGTTGATATTACAATACAGGAAGTTAGGAGATCTTCCGCCTGCTGAGTACCTCAAAATCCATGCAGAAATAATCCCTGGAGAAGATGTAGGCAGCTATGAAAGACCTGAGAGAACAAAAGTCATATTCCATGGCAAACAACATGGTCAGGATGAAAGGATGTGTCTGAGTCAGCCTCTCTATTCTTAATGCAGGGAAGATGGACCAAAGCAGGCCTGTGTGGAGAGCTGTTCCCAGGTGACTATGGTTTCTATACCATTCTAACATGTGAAAGTATCACAGGAAGTAGGGCAGCCTCCATGTCAGGAGACACTAGGATGCAACTGTTAGGACAAAGTAGTGGCCAAGACAGGGACCTCATTTATTTCCTGAAGGTAGTGACCTCACCTCATTTCCTTGGCGATGGAACTCTCTGAATTTTGTGATCCAGGAAGCCAGGCACCAGAGCCAGTCCAAGTCCCAGTCGCAGTGGGCTCACTTGTTTGGATTTACTAAGGACAGAGTCAGTCTTTCTTGGTACCTACTGATGTAAGGGTTGCCAAATACTAAGAAAGCTCTGAAGAGGGGTCTTTCCTGAGAGGACAGGAATTGGCTCACCACTGCCTCCTGACAACTTCACAGAGTTGACCAAGGAGACCAGATCTGAGACAGAAAGGCCATTTGTGGGGAACATCGTATGGCCTACCAGTCAGAGGACACTCCAGATAGTGACAGACCTACTTGGGGGAAGGAGTTGCATTTGTGGGTGTTGGTTTGTGTTTGTGGTTTTTTTCCATGTTCTGAGAATAGGTAAAAAAGGAGGTTTGTTTGGATTGGAGTGGACTGTTTCCAGTAAGTCATTTGACAAGGAGACTGTTTCTATGTCCGTGTATCCCACTGTGTTTTTCTTTGTGGATATTAGAAAAAAATAGCTCATTGGGTGTGTCCTGTCTAGTAGAAAGCTTCCCAGCATGCATCCTTTCCAATTAATGAATGGACTGAGGCTTGCCTTATCCATGGGCAACACCTGCTATCTACCTAATTTTCCATTTTTTCATGAATTCTGGCCACTCTCAAGATTAGTATCATGTATTTTTGTACAAGATATGTACCACCTCCAAGCTCTGTGACATGGCCATGTACTGGATAGCTGAAGGTAATGGCGAGCAACTCAGAAAACTCACATATTAGAGTAACAAGGAAAGTCTCCGTGGAGAAACCCTGCTTGGGGCCTTTTGATTACCTATTGTTCTGTTGCTCTGAATGTCAGAAAGGTCTTTGCCTCAGGCCACCCCTTTGTGAAGCCTGAAGAAAACAGTTTTCAAATGGAAATGAATGGGCATCACCTGTGGCTCTTTGCTTCATTGCTTTGGAAATGGATGTATCTGAATCAGCCTCTTGGCCCTGTGTGAGCCTGTGGTTTAGATTTTCAGCACCTGATGAATCTAAAGAAAGATCCCATGTGGGCATCCAAAACCTAAATGGAAAAAAGATCAGTCATTGTGGATGAAGCCTCTCGACTTCCTCTGTAAGATTCCTGACCTCCATCAAGTGAGAATAGGGATCATTTGTGTCAAATAAGTTCTTCAAAGGGCTGCAGAGGGGAGACAATAGGTGCTTGGGTTTTCTTATAACTCCAATTCACACTAAAAATCTATACCCCACAGTCAGTAGGCCTCAAATTTGAGAAGTGGAGTAGTATTAACGGCAGGCCTATTTGATCACTTCTGGTTCACACTAAGGTTGTCCAGGCCACCCTGACTTTAGGCAAATGAGGGACAAGGGAGATTATTTTTGACACTGTCTTGGGCTGTGCCCCTCATGGAAACCTCCAGCTAGAGGTTATGATTAGTGTCTATATAAAAAGATGAAGAGGGCCATGTGAGAGTGTTTTGGTTTTAATTGTCATCATTTGTGTGGCAATTTGAAGAGATGCCTGGGTCCACCTGGGCTTGAACTCTGTTGTGATTCCCCTTAGAGACTGAGTTGTGTAACTGACCTCAGAGAAGTATTGCCATGAATTGTGTTGGGATTTCAGGAGGCCACACATGAGATTCACCATTGGAATCTGAGATCTTGGCAGAGGGTGACTTTACACAGAGCACTGGGAATCTAAGCCAGGATATCACAAGATTTTATTCTGAAAGATTCCAGCCATAGTTAAAACACCAACAGGGAATCTTTAGATCACTTACAAGCAAATTAAAAAACAAAATTTTTTAACAAGAGTAAAAATACTTAGTTAATGTAATGCTACCCTGAATTTTTTGGGTGAGTTTTACTTTATATTCCCTGTTTGAGATCCTAGTAAACTTGAGAGAAAAAAAAAAAGAAAAAAACAAAACTTTTGAACATAACTTTAAATGAAATAAAATCTGACCTACTGCTTTCGTAGTCATTCTCACATGTAGTAAGATGGGACACAGAGCCTTATCTCAGGTAAGACAGGGCTCTTTATAAATCATAAGTGTTTTAGTTCTAAAGCTGATCTTCGTTTTTTAATATCCTTTTACAAAGTTTACATAAATTGTTTGAGGTCACATGAACATTAGCTAACACCATATAATATCACTTTTGAAACATGAATTAAAGAATGGCTGAATGTTTTTAACATTCAAATAGATTAGGCTCTCATTAATTTAAAAATACATTTAAATTGTTGCACAATGTAAAGTGTAACATAAAACTTTACATATCTTATTGATAACAGGTAAATAAATCCCCAATATATATTTTATTTACCATACAACTTCAGAACACCAGCTTGATATAATGCTCTTTTAATGTTTCTACCTTATCGAGTTGTATAACTGGAAGATATGAGCACATTAATAGCATCACAGTTTACATTGATGTTTCTACATTAACCAAGTTTATCTTTTAAAGAAATGGCAGTACAGTGCTCTAAAATAACAGTTCTGTTTTAAACAGTTGTTTAATTTTTATGGTTGCTTGCTCTGGAAAAAATAAGACTTAATAAACACAATGTTATGAGTAATCTTATGTTTTAAGAAATTTTTGTCTCTTTAACACATGACTAATTTTTACAATCTTACACAGACTTTAGTAGAAAGTCTGTATAAGATTGTAAACATTTTATACAGATTTTGTACTAAAAATTGATAGACCTTAGTATATCAATCAGATATCAAACAAAAACACTCATGAATGAGTAAATCCAAATCAAATTTACTTTACTTTTTAATCAAAATATTAGACAAATGTATTGAACAGTGTAAACCATTTTTTGGTTGAAGGAAAAGTCCTAGAACAAAGTCATATAGACCTTTGGTAGACAATAATATTTTATTACATTTTTGAACACCTAGAAAAACTTATAGGCATAAATTTGAAGACATTTATATTTATCTTTTTATCCAATCTAAATTGAAACATTTAAACCACGTGAATTAAAGATCTGTGGTCCACTTTTTAAAATTTGTTTTTATGAGCGCTTTTTTATATGAGTGCTCCTTATATATGTTAATTTGTGTATCATTTGAATGATATACGGACATATGTGTATATATATATATATATATATATATATATATATATATATATATATATATATATAGAGAGAGAGAGAGAGAGAGAGAGAGAGACATAAAACACATAACAAAAGTGTGCACACCTAATAATAGTGAAGGCCTTGTAGCTTTTCACAGGTGAAATCACCATTGCAATGTTTTTAAAACTCCACAGTTGGTCAAAGATAAAACTGATCAGAAAAACATTAACCTAGGTCTGTAGGATCAAAATCATAAACTCAAAAAAAAAAAAAGAATCTAAGGAAAAATTATGAGTCCTAGAAAAAATGACTGGCCGGTAATTAGTAAATACCATACAATTTACCATTTTTTTCCCTTAGGCCTCAGATCAGTCTCCTACTGAGCTTACAGGAGACTTTCATTTGCATTTCAACAGAAGTCCTGGCTGAGGTCTGGAAGGAGCAGGAAAAAACTGCTATTCTGAGCAGACACCTCAGGCCTAAGGCATTTTAACCATAATTTTCTTGTTAGGATGTTGAAAATTATGCTACAAGTTTAAGATACAATTCACAAAATTTTATATCTTTACATCTTGTTTTGTCAACAGATATCATACTATGATTTACTATCCTTGTCCAAATTAATGCACTGGTAAACACAGTGACATTTTCCCAGGCTACCCAATTCAGAATTGGAGAAAAAAAGACTGCATGATTGGGAAGTTACTTGCCAACTTGGAAGTAGAGTTCTTTAGTTTTCCATCCTAAGTATTTAAGTTCTCTGGCATGAATTATCTGAAATCAAAAACTAAACAATTACCTAAACCCGACTTTTAACTGCAATATTGTGCAATGCTTCAAAAAACGCATTCAGATACCAGATTTTTACAATAAAACATCATCATTTAGACACACATTCAGCTAAGATCATTCTCAAGAAACAATTTATAATATAAACACATTATTGCACATGTCTTAAAGTGCCAAAAACAAAGGCACAAGACAGACAGAAAGGAACTCCAGAATATGGCTGACAGACAGAAGCCTTTAAAACAGACCAGATAAGAGAAAAATCTCCTGCACCAGTGGCACCACAGATGTCCCCACAAGGGGACCAGATGTTTTCACAGAGAAGCTACCTGAAATGTAAAATCAAGGGTCTCCATGGTGACTTTACTGCATTTAGTGTCCCCTTTTTATTTTTCTCTTTTAAAAGAAGACAGAGGTGTCATAATTCTTACAGTGCAGGGAAGGAAGGAGGGAATTCCCTGAAGCAACAGGGCTTTGGCAGTTGCTGGGGTCCCTCAGTCCCTCCTTTTACTTACAGGATTAGCTCTTCTGTTTCGGGTCCACTCCAAGCATGCACCATCTCCTAACATTTCAGTCGTCAGCTCTCAAAAAGTTCTGGGACGGGGCCGGGTATCAAAATTTGTAACTTAAAGTTCGGTTTCTGACCCTGAAGCAAATTAATGCTAATTTAATAATGAGGACAGGGTTTTGAGAAAAAGAAAATAGAGGTTTATTGCTTTGCTGACAAAGGAAAAACAAGGGGACTCTGCCAAAAGGTTGTGACTCTCATGATCTGGAGGGACAAGGGATTTTAAAGAGTTTCACTTGTTAACCTGGGGTATACTCAGTTCTTCGTTCCCCAGCAGGCATTGCCCTGTGCAGTGGGTGTGCTCCAGGCAGCCAGCTAGGGGCTTCTTTCTTCCTGCTTAACAAAGGTGGGTAAAGTTCATCACAGTTCCTTAAAAACACAGACGAAAGGGTGTCAGGCTTACTTGCTTTGTTACCCTTTTTCACGTCCAATATCCTTAAAATTTTACCACAGAAATCAAACAAAAAAACGCACAAAAAAAACAACAAAAAACATATAGACCACAGAACAAAACACAGAAAAACAGAATCCTGGTGCCGAAACAGAAAAACAGAGGAGCAATGCAACATCTTGCTAAAGCTCCAGGGTAGGAGCGTGTGTGTGCCCATCGGCACCTCTCTACCCTTCCAGAGGAAATCCCTACAGAACAGAACAGAGGACAGCATGATTCTCATTACTGTCCTGGACAGGAGTGTATGTGAGCCTCCCCAGGCCACCTCTCTGTCATCAGAAGAGATCTCCCTTAACCAGATATCAGATGTTATAAAGGCGCCACTTACCTATGGAGGCCTCCTCCACCAGGGGCTTGATAATAGTTTTAGTGTGGTGGTTCA
The DNA here is from genome assembly GCF_048772815.1 of Callospermophilus lateralis. Lineage (NCBI taxonomy): Eukaryota > Metazoa > Chordata > Mammalia > Rodentia > Sciuridae > Callospermophilus > Callospermophilus lateralis. The sequence continues at coordinate 93,142 of NW_027514462.1, read as the reverse complement.
CTGCAGTGCTCCCCAGACTGACGGCTCACTCCAAGGCCTTGGAACATCTCAGGTTGTGCACCTCCTAGAGTGGTTCTCCAGCCCAGTGCCCTGGAGGGAAGGCCAGCTTCAGAATTTTCAGCAGTCTGGTTTTGTGATCTGCTCGGCCAGGGTCATCTCACTGGGGAACTCCAAAATTTTGGACTAGGATGCAAGAAAAGACCACTGACTCCAATTAAAATCAAATTAAGGCAAGCTTATTATTTCAACAGGCTGGGCTGCCTCTCCTTCCCAAAATGGCGGGAACAAGACAGCAACCCCACCTTTCCTACAGCCCAGCTATATAGCCCAGAAAGTTACACAAACGGGTGGTTACAGATAACAAAACTTTGAAAGCATCACACTAATGGTAGTTTACATTTTTTTTTTTTGCTGGCCCCAATATCAGAAATAATGAGGACCATTAGGGCCTCAGAGAGGGTTGTTGTCTGGCCAGGGAAGGCCAATATTTATGAGGTGTCACTAAAGTTTCAGAAAGTACTGTTATCTGGTCAGAGAGCCAGGTGTGGATGAGTTCAAGGCACGGGCAGGCGTTCCAAGCAGGTTCAGAATTTGCAGTAATTTAGAGTAAAGCCAAAATTATCTTTTCACGGCTTTGTGGCAAGATGGTTCCCAATTTTAATAAAAAATCAGGTTGGGTCTATCAAGCCTCTCCCTTACTTTTGGAAACTCCTCTGCAAACTCCAATGTTGTGAACTCCCGAGCATTTTAATTCCAGATATGTATTCACAGAATTTCTAACTCTTCTATTCCAATTGTGTCTTTCTTGGGGCGAAGGTAATATCAAGTCATTGTTCTGGATGAGAGTGGAAATATTTTTGTGTAGCACATATTTGCATACACATTTAGGAGATCACTCCTCCTAAACACTGTTGGAACAGAAAATTCAAACTATGGGGGAGCTTCTTAGTTGAACAACATTATTCATGAATCCAAGTTCATTAAACAAATAGTTTTGGATCAGTGGATGATATATATTTCAAGATGAATTTCAATTGGCATATACTATGCTACATTTTAATGTCTGTGTGTGTTTTTTGTTTATAATGTTTTGCGATTTATATGGATTTAAAATCAAGTTTCCACAAGATTATTCTCAGAATATTCATCCACCTGAAATACATATTTGTTTCCTAGTACTGAAAACTAACTTCAGTAAATGGTGCATAAAAATCCTAATATGTCTACAGTAACTGACCCAGATTAATATCAATGCAAGTAGATTCCTAGGGGACATGATGTGTATTTTGATGTTCATTTTTATTCAACACTGCTACATTACTATTTCTGCAGCTTATGCACATCATACTGTATATATTTCATTCAAAAGTTCGCAAATTTATATGCATGTGTTTCACATTCAATCACTTCCTGCTTCAGAACACATGAATTCCTCCAGGTTTCTTGACTATTCTTTTCATGATACTTCTTTCCAAACACATTATTTTTGATTTCCATAATCACGTTTGAAGCAAAACTCACACACTTTTCAGGATAAAATATAACCCTAATATTACCATTAGATGTATAAGTGGTTGGAATGAATGATTGCATATCAATATGAGATTTCTTTTATATTTTCAGATATCAATTCAATCCATTATTTAAAGTGGAACCAGTTATATTATTTATACACAGTATGGTCTATTCATGCATAATCTGCATATTCATAGACACAGGGTACACCTATTTGTACCCCAAATACTAAATTATACGTCTACAAAACATTGCTCCAGAAACGGTGGAAGAAATATTCATGTCACCTGATCTACACATACATTTTATCACAATAATATTCTGGACACAAAATGCAATGGTCACACTTATGATTTTAAAAAAGCCTAAATGGAAAGTGAACATGGATTTCAAAAAAACATCCAAGTCCTGGTTACCTAATGCTCTCGAATTCAATCCTATTTGTGACAACATATTTGTTTCTTCCTAAGATTATATATTCAAACTCAACCCTGTTGAAAATGTCTAAACCAATTACACACTTTATACTTTTGCTGATTTCCTAATGTCTCTATTTATGTCTGCTTTCCTACATATTTTCCCCTGTTCATCATTGTGACTGACTCTTCACATGTGCTGACATTTACATTCACTCTCTACCCGAAACCCTATTTGTAAAGAACTTTTGGTCCAAATCCTATACTCACTCTTCTTTATAAACCTGCTGACTACCTTGGTAATCCTACGGACTATTCCTTTATGACTAGATGTTCTGTTTGTTATTCAATCATCCGAGGTACAAGATCCAATTTCATTGTATATTGACTTATCTGAGACATCTGTGCAGAATATAATTCAAAGCTAAGTATCCCACTCAAGGGCCCAATGCCCTACTTGGCTTCAAATCTTCCCTAGATTTCTGTTATATTTTACCTATATATTCTTGTAAATATCACAGGTTTCCAATACCATTATTCATCCAGCAGAATGATTGCTAACCAAAATTGAACATATTATTAACCCTAACCATACACTGTTCCCTCAATCTAACTTTAGAGCAGTGCAGGGACAGAGTTGGTCTTACAAAAGAGGAATGTTGGGGATCTTCCACCTGCTGAGAATATCAAAGATCCATGCAGAAATGATCCCCGAAGAAGATGTAGACTGCTATGAAGGACCTGAGAGAGCAAAAGTTAGCTTCCATGGCAAACAACCTGGTCACTATGAAGGGATGTGTCTGAATAAGCCTCTCTCTTTTTAATATAGAGCAAATGGACCAAACCAGGCCTGTGTGGAGATCTTTTTCCCGGTACCAATGGTTGATACACCATTCTAACTTGTGAAAGTGTCACAGGAAGTAGGGGCAGCCTCCATCTCATGGGACCCTTGGAAGCAACTGTTAGGACAAAGTGGTTGCCAAGGCTGTGAGCTCATTCACTTCATGAAGGAAGTGACCTACCTCACTTTCTTGGTGATGGAACTCTCTGAACTTGGGATCCCTGAAAACAGGCAGCCAGAGTCAGGCCCAATAACAGTCACAGAAGTCTCACTTTTTGGATTTACCAAGGAGAGAGTCAATCTTTCTTGGTATCTACAGTTGTGAGGATGGCCAAATGCCAGGAAAGATATGAATTGGGGTCTTTCCTGAGAAAGCAGGTATTGGCTCACCGCTGGCTCCTGACAACTTCACAGAGTGGGCCAAGGAGTCCAGATTTGAGAATAGAGAAGCCATTTCGGGGGAACATAGTATGGCCCACAAGGCAGAGGACACTCTTGATAGTCACAGACCCTCTTGGGGGAAAAAGGTGTCTTTGTGGGAATGAGTGTGTGTATGTGGTTTTGTCTCATGCTCTGAGAATAGGTAGGAAAGGCGGTTTCTTTGGTTTAGAATGGACTGTTTCTAGTAAGTCATTTGACAAAGCAAGTGTTTCTATGTCTGTGTATCCAACTGTGTCCATGGTTGTAGACATTACAAAAGAAAATGCATCAATGGATGTGTCCTGTCTAGGAGAAAGCTTCCCCACATTCATCCTGCCCAATTTATGAAAGGACGGAGGCTTGCCTTATTGATGGGCAAGACCTGCTGTCTTCCTAAGTTTCTGTTTTCTTCTTGAATTCTGGCCACTCTCCAGAATAGACTCATGGTTTTGTGACCAAGATATGTAGCACCTCAAAGCTCTGTGACATGGCCGTGTACTGGATAGCTGAAGGGAATGGCGAGAATCTCAGGAAACTCAGATATCTGTGTGATCATGAGTGTCTCAGTGGAGAATCCCTGCTTTGGGCCTTTGCTTACCTATTGTTCTGTAGCACTGAATGTCAGGAAGGTCTTTGCCTAAGGCACCACTTTGTGAAACCTGAATAAAACAGTTTTCTAATGGAAATGAATGAGCATCACCTGTCTCTCTTTGAGTAATTGCTTTTGAAAGGGATGTGTCTGAGCCAGTCTGTTGGCTGTGTGTGAGGCTGTGGCTTGCATTCTCAGCACCTGATGGATCTAAAGAAAGATGCCATGTGTGCATCCAAAACCAAAATGGCCAAAAGAGCAGTCATTGTGGATAAATTCTCTTGCCTTCCTCTGTAAGGTTCCTGACCTCTATCAAGTGAGAATAGGAATCCTTTGGGTCAAATGACTTCTTCAAAGCCCTGCGGAGGCTAGCCAATAGGTGCTTGGGTTTTCTCATGACCCCAATGCACATAAAGAATCTAAACCCCACAGTCAGTAGGCCTCAAATTGGAGAAGCTGAGCAGTATTAATGGTAATCCTTTTTGATCACTTCTGGTTCACAGAAGGGGTGTCCAGGCCACTCTGACTTTATGGAAATGACGAGCAAGAGTGCGTATTTTGGACACTGTCTTGTCCTGCGCTCCTCATAGAAACCTCCAGCTAGAGGTTATGATGAGTGTCTATATGGAAGAAGATGAGAGCCATGTGGGACTATTTTGGTTTTAATTGTGGTCATTTGTGTGGCAGTTGGAAGAGATGACTGGGTCCACCTGGGTTTGAACTCTGGTGTGAATCCCCTTAGAGACTGAGTTCTGGAAGTGACCTCAGAGAAGTATTGCCATGAATCGAGTTGGGATTTTAGGAAGCCATGCATGAGAGTCGCTCTTATAAACTTAGATCAAAGTCCAGGGTGGCTTTCCACAGAGCACTGGGAATCTCAGCCAAATTATCCCATGATTTTATTCTTAAAGAATTGGCAGCCATACTTGAGAGTCAAAACACACATGGAACTCACATTGTAGACCTCAATAGGCCTGGCTTCATGTAACCTTTTGGCCACTCTATGGGAAGCGTTGCCTATGAAAGTTCTCCAGAGTTTCACTGAAATGAGCTTCCTCAACATTTAATGGTTCTTGAAAGCCACAGTGCCTCCCAACTACATCCTTGAAAAATGGCTAGATAAATACTTTGAAATTTTTGAAATTCCCATGACCAGGTGGCACTGGAGTATCTTTGGATGTCCTGCTGCTGATCATGAGTGTACCGGAGAGTGCCTTGATTGACTGGAATTTATAAAAATAATGTAGAACAGAGATGGTAGTAAGTTGGAGCCTGCTGAGTAGTGGGCCTAGAGCAGTGGTAGCCACGTGTGTGATAAAACATCTGTGGTGGGTCCATGTGATTAGCCCATTTGCTTCCAAATGGCTTGTGACTGACATGGTGCAGCCAGCAGACCCTTATTTGTAAAGGCATCTTTTTATTTGGAGAGCTTTCAAGGTAATGATCAGAATCAGGTTGATATGGTCAAGGGTGCAAGCTATGTGAGAAAGAAGCCTGGTTGTTTCATTCTCCTGCAGACCCTAACCCACCACACGTGACAGAACTCGCTCTAGCACTGTGTCCCAGTTGAACTTGTTGTTCAAAAAGCCCAGTGCAGCAGCAAGAACCAAAAGCCCCAGTGCAGCAGCAAGAACCACCACAAAAATTTGAGGAGGACCAAATGGCTTCACAGTCCACACGGGATGAAACTTAGCCTCCAGTGGCCACACTTTACCTACAAAGAGAGAATTCAGCACTGCTGCCTCAGGTTCATTTGAAAATAAGAATCCATGTTCTCCAGGTCATATAGATGCAGACCCAGCTTTGATGGTCTCACTACAAAAGAAGCTAAAACTCCTTAATACAACATATATTTCAAGTGCCCAGCTTCAGAGGCAGTTTCTCAAGAAGTCTTTAGGCCAGCAGAGCTCAATGTTTGTGGAGTGTTTACCATGTCCCTTACTTTTGGAAACTGCTCTACCACCTCCAAGGTTGTGAACTCCTGAGCATATTCCATTCCAGATTTGCATTCACAGATTTTCTAACTCTTCTCCTCTAATTGTGTCTTACCTGGGGTGAAGGTAATGTCAAGGCATTGTTGTGGATGAGAGTGGGAAGATTTTTGTGTAGCACATATTTGCATACACATTGGATTCATTTTCCAATTTCCCATTAAAAATACTGAATCCCTGACACTAACCCATACCCTACTAGACTCTGACTACTAATCCTAATATGATGGAGAAAAATAACCCAAACAGAATAGAAATACAAGCAGTACAGAGAAGGCATGGTGTATAGTTGGACTTGCCTTTTGCATTATGTAGGGTAGGTGTTATAAATCTAGATAATTTTTAATTGAAATAGTTATCCATGTGTTTTTAAAGTTAACAAATATGTGAATTTCTATCTCCCTTTCTCTGTAGCCTATTCAGCAAATGTATTTTTATATGCACATATAGAATCCTAGCTGGTATCACATGTACATACTTGTTTGGAGGCTGACGTGGCCGATAAAAATTATGAGAAGAGATAACTCCTCGTAAATGCTGTTGGATCTTAAAATTCAACCTATGGGTGATCTTCCTAGTTGAACAACATTATTCATAAATCCATGTTCAGTAAAATTAATATTTTTGGATCAGTGGACGATATATATTTCACCATGAATTTCGATTGGCATATATACTGCTACTCTTTAATGTCTGTGTGTGTTTTGTGTTTGTGTGTGTATATATATATATATATATATATATATATATATATATATATACAATCTCTAGATTTTTTAAAATATAAAATATATCTGTCTTATTATACACTCCCTAAATACATTCATATTCATGTATGTGGATTTATAATCAAATTTTTACAAGATTATTCTCAGAAATATTCATCCCCCTGAAACACATATTTGTTTACTAGTACTGAAAACTAACTTCAATGAAAGGTGCATACAAATCCTAATATTTCTGCAGTAACTTACCCAGGTTAATATCAATGCAAGTAGATTCCTATGGGACATGATGTGTATTTTGACATTCATTTTTATTCAACACTGGTACAGTACTATTTTTTCAGTTTATGCACATCAAAGGATAAATGTTTCATCCAAAATTTCAAAATTTAAAACTTTTGATTCACTTTCAATCACTTCCTGCTTCAGAACACATGTATTCCTCCATGTTTCTTGACTGGTCTTTCATGAGACTTCTTTGCAAACACATTATTTCCGATTTGCATAATCAATTTTGAAGCAAAACTCACACACTCTTCATGATCAACCGTAACACTAATATTACCATTAGATGTACAACTGGTTGTAATGAATGTATGTATGCCAATATCAATATAAGATTTCCTGTATATTTTCAGATATCAATTTATTCCAATTCCAATTTCTAATGTTGGGTCTAGTTATATTATTTATTCACAGTTTGGTCTATTCATTCATCATCTCTATATTCATCAAAACAGGGTACACTTATTTTTTTCCCCAATACTAATTTATAGGTTGTAAAAATATTGCTCCCCATAATGGTGGAAGAAATACTCATATCACCTGATCTACATATACATTTTTATCACAGTAATATTCTGGACACAAATGTAAAGGTAACACTTATGATTGTACCAAAACCTAAATTGAACGTGAATATATATTACTAAAACCATCCATGTCCAGGTCGCCTAATTCTCTCAAATTTCAATCCTATTGGTGACTACATATTTGTTTCTTCTAATATCATATATTCAACCTCAACCCTGTTGAAAATGTCTAATCCTGTTACTCACTTTATACTTTGCCTGATTTCCTAATGTCTCTATTTTATATCTGCTTTCCTACATATTTTCCCCAGTTCATCATTGTGACTGACTCTTCATATGTGCTGATATTTTCATTCAGTCTCTAAACGAAACCCTATTGCTAAAGAACTATATTTCCAACTCAAAGACTCACTCTTCAACCTAAACCTACTATTTTCCTAATCCTACTGACTATCCCTTTTTGACTGGATGTTCTCTTCGACATTCAGGCATCTGAGGTACTAGGTTTTATTCCATTGTATGTAGATTTACCTGCGACCACATTGCAGAATGTAATTCAAAGCTAAATATCATAATCAAGGGCCCAATGCCCTTCCTGGCTTCAAATCTTACCTAGATTTCTCTTTTCATACTTATATTTCAAATACATATTCTTATAAATATTTCAGGTTCCCAATACCATTATTCATCCAGCAGAATGATTCCTAACACAAATAAAACATGTTGTTAACCCTAACCATACACTGTTCCCTCAATCTAAATTTACAGAGGGAAGGGACAGAGTTGGTCTTACAGTAAAGAAATGTAAGGGGTCTTCCACCTACTGAGACCCTCAAAGTTCCATGCTGAAATGATCACTGGAGAATATGTACGCAGCTATGAAGGACCTGAGAGAGCAAAAGTCATGTTCAATGGCAAACAACCTGGTCAGGATGAAGGTTTCTGTCTGAATCAGCCTCTCTATTCTTAATGTAGAGAAGATGGACCAAACCAGGCCTGTGTGGGTAGCTGTTCCCGGGTGCCTATGGTTGATATAAGATTCTAACTTGTGAAAGTGTCACAGGAATTAGGGACAGCCTCCTTTTCATGTGAGACTTGGAAGCCACTGGTTGGACAAAGTGATTGCCAAGGCAGTGACCTCATTCAGTTCCTGAAGGAAGTGACCTCACATCACTTCCTTAGTGAAGGAAATCTCAGAACTTGAGATTCATGAAGCCAGGCACCCAGAGTCAGTCCCAGTCCCAGTCCCAGTGGTCTCACTTGTTTGGATTTACCAAGGACAGAGTAAGTCTTTCTTGGTACCTATTGATGTGAGGATTGCAAAATGCCAGTAAAGCTCTGAAGAGGGGCCTTTCCTGAGAAAGCAGGTAGTGGCTCACCTCTGGGTCCTGACACCTTCACAGAGTTGGCCAAGGAGACCAGATCTGAGACATTTCAGGCCATTTAGGGGGAAAATAATATGGCCCACCAGTCAGAGGACACTCCGGATAGTAACAGACCTTCTTGGGGGAAGGAGCTGCCTTTGTGGGTGTTGGTTTGTGGTTTTGTCTCATTTTCTGAGAATAGGTAGGCAAGGCGCTTTATGTGCTGTGGAATGAACTGTTTATTGTAAGTCATTTGACAAGGCGAGTGTTTCTATGTCTGTTTACCTCACTGTGTCCGTGGTTGTACTCATTAGAAAAAAAGAATGCATCAATGGATGTGTCCTGTCTAGTAGAAAGCTTCCCAGAATTCATCCTGCCTAATTTATGAATGGAGTTCAGATTGCCTTATCAATGGGTAACACCTGCAATCTTCCTAAGTTACAGTTTTCTTCCAGAATTCTGGCCCCTCTCCAGAATAGTCTCATGGTTTTGTCTCTAAGGTATGTACCACCTCCAAGCTCTGTGACATGGCCATGTACTGGATAGCTCAAGTGAATTGTGAGCATCTCAGAAAAATCAGAAATATGTGTGACCACTAAATCTCAGTGGAGAAACCCTGCTTTGGGCCTTTTTTTTAATTAATTTTTATTGTAGGTTGTTCAAAACATTACATAGTTCTTGATATATCATATTGCACACTTTGATTCAAGTGGGATATGCACTCCTTTTGCTTACCTATTATTCTGTTGCTATGAATGTCACGAAGTTCTTTGCCTCGGGCCAAAAATTTGTGAAGCCTGAAGAAAACAGTTTTCAAATGGAAATGAATGGGCATCACCTAGGGCTCTTTGCTTAATTGCTTTGGAAAGGGGTGTGTCTGAATCAGCCTCTTGGCCCTGTGTGAGGCTGTGGCTTAGATTCTCAGCACCTGATGGATCTAAAGAAAGATCCCATGGATGCATACAGAACCAAAATAGCCAAAAGAGCGGTCATTGTGGATGAAGACTCTCGCCTTCCTTTCAAAGGTTCCTGACATCTATCAAGTGAGAATAGGGATCCTTTGGGTCAAGTGAGTTATTCAAAGCCCTGCAGAGGCTAGCCCATACGTGCTTGGGTGTTCTCATTACTCCAATTCACATAAAGAATCTAAACCCCACAGTCAGTAGGCCTCAAATTGGAGAAGCCAAGCAGTATTAATGGCAGACCTATTTGATCACTCCTCGTTCACAGTCAGGGTTTCCAGGCCACACTGATTTTAGGCAAATCGGGGGAAAGGTAGGTTATTTTGGACATTGTCTTGGTCTGTGTCCCTCATGGAAAACTCCATCCAGAGGTTATGATGAGGGTCTACATGGAAGAAGATAAGGGCCATGTGGGAGAATTTTGTTTTGAATTGTGGTAAGTTGTGTGGCAGTTGGAAGAGATGCCTGGGTTTACCTGGGCTTTAACTCTGGTGTGATTCCCCTTAGAGTCTGAGTTCTGGAACTGACCTCAGAGAAGCATTGTCATCAATTGTGTTTGAATTTTACTAGGCCATGCATGAGAGTTGCCCTTGGAACCTGAGATCTAGGCCCAGAGTGGCTTTCCACAGAGCACTGGGAATCTCAGCCAGGATATCACATGATTTTATTCTGAAAGACTTTGCAGCCACAGTTGAGTCAAAACACGCATGGACCTCACATTGTAGACCTCAATGGGCCTGGCTTCATGTGACCTTTTGGCTACTCTTTGGGAAGCCTTGCCTGTGAGTGTTCTCTAGAGCTTTCATTGAAATGAGCTTCCTCAACATTTAATGGTTCCTGAATGAATTGAAACCCCCAGAGCCTCCAACTTCATCCTTGACAAATGGCTTGATAAATACCATGAAATTTTTGAAATTCCCATGACCAGGTGGCACTGGAGAACTTTTGGATGTCCTGTTGCTGATGATGAGTGTACCAGACAGTGCCTTGATTTACTGGGTTTCATGAAATTTGTGTAGAACAGTGATGCCAGTAAGTTGGATCCTGCTCATTAGTGGGCCTGGAGCAGTGGTGTGAAGGTGTGTGATAAAACATGTGTGGTGGTGACATGTGGATCTGCCATTGGCTTCCCAAAGGCTTGTGACTGACATGGTACAGCCAGCAGACCCTTCTATGCAAAGGTGTTTTTTATATAGAGAGGTTTCAGGGCAATGTTCAGAATCAGGTTGCTATGGAAATGGGGGCAACTTATGTGGAATTGAATCCTGGTTGGTGCATTCTCATGCAGACCGTGACCCTCCACACGGGACAGAACTCTCTCCAGCACTGTGTCCCAGTTTAGCTCCTTGTATTTCATGAAGCAAATACCAAACTCCCAGTGCACCTGTGAGAAACACCACGAAAATTGGAGAATGACCAAATGGCTTCACAGTCCACACGTGGAGACACTTACAACCCAGTGACCATAGTTAAACTACAAAGAGAGTATTCAGCATGGCTGCCTCATGTTCATTGGAAAATTAGAAACAATATCCTCCAGGTCACATTGTTGCACACCCAGATTTGATGGTCTCCCAACAAAGGAAGCTAAAGCTCCTAACAACAACATATATTTTTAAGTGCCCAACCTCAGAGGAAGTTTCTCAAGAAGTCTTTACACCAGCAGAGCTCCATGTTTGAGAAATGTTTACCCTGTCCCTTACTTTTGAAAACTCCTCTACCACCTCGGAGGTTGTGAACTCCTGAGCATTTTTCATTCCTGATATATATTCACAGATTTTCTAACTTTTCTCCTCTAATTGTGTCTTACTCGGAACAAAGGCAATGTCAAGGCAATGTTCTGGATGAGAGTGTGAACATTTTTTTGTAGCACATATTTACATACACATTGCATTCATTTTACAATTTTCCATTCAAAATACTGAATCTCTGACATGAACCCATACCCTACTAGACTCTGACTACTACTCCTAATATGATGGAGAAAAATAACACAAACAGAATAGGAATACAAGCAGTTAGGAGAAATCATAGTGTATAGTTGTACTTGTATTTTGCATGATTAATGGTAGGTGTTATAAATCTAGTCAATATTTAATTTAAATAGTTCTCCATGTGTTTTTAAGGTTAACAAATATGTGAATTCCTGTCTCCCTTTCTCTGTATCCTATTTAGCACATGTACTTTTAAATGCACATATAGAATCATACCTGGTATCACATGTACATTTTTGTGAGGTGGCTGATTTGGCAAATACAATTTGTGAGAAGTGATCACTCCTCTTAAACGCTGTTGGAACTGAAAATTCAACCTATAGGTGAGCTTCCTAGTTGAACAACATAATACATAAATCCATGTTCAATTAAAGAAATATTTTTGCATCTGTGGATGATATATATATCATGATAAATTTCGATTGGCATATATATTGCTAATTTAATGTCTCTGTGTGTGTGTGTGTGTATTTTGTGTGTGTGTGTGTGTATGTGTGTGTGTGTGTGTGTGTGTGTGTATATATATATGTATATATATATATATATATATATATATATATATATATGTATATATACTCTCCAGAAATATATGTGTCTTATATACACTCTCTAAATTCATTCATGTTCATGTATATGGATTTATAATCAACTTTTCACAAGATTTTTCACAGAAATATTCATCCACCTGAAATACATATTTGTTTCCAGTACTTAAAACTAACTTCAGTTTATTTTGCATACAAATACTATTATTTTTACAGTAACTGACCCAGTTTAACATCAATGCAAGTAGATTCCAGTGGGACATGATGTGTATTTTGAAGGTCATTTTTATTCAGCACTGGTACAATACTATTTCTTCAATTTATGCACATGATAGGATATATATTCCATCCACAAGTTAGCAAACTTATAGGCAGTTGTTTCACTTTCATCACTTCCTGCTTCAGAACACATAAATTCCTCTAGGTTTCTTGACTGGGCTTTTCATGAGACTTCTTTCCAAACACATTATTTTTAATTTCCATGATCACTTTTGAAGCAAAACTCACACACTCTTCATGATAAACCATAATCCTAATATTACCATTAGATGTATTAGTGGTTGAAATGAATGTATGTATATCAATATAAGATTTCCTGTATATTTTCAGATATCAATGGAATCCATTATTTAAATTTGGAACCCATTGTATTATTTATTCACATTATGGTCTATTCATGCATTATCTCTATATTCAGAGTCACAGGATATACCTATTTGTACCCCCAATACTAATTTATACATCTTCAAAATATTGCTCCCAGAAATGGTGGAAGAAATACTCACGTCACCTTATCTACATATACATTTTATCACAGTAATATTCTGGACACAAAAAGCAAAGATGACACTTATTATTTTACCAATGTAAAGGTCAGGCGAGTGTCGGAGGAAGAGACTACCAGAGACTGTCTCATGCAACAGCCAAGGATTTATGGGGGTCCAGCATGCTGGGGTCAGAGCTCCCTTGAATAGAGCACAGAGTCCTGAGAACAGCTTAAGCAGAGCTTATATACTTTCCTTGGAGAGGGCAGATAGGAAAGTTTATTGATGGGTCAGGGCGAGTGGGCGGTTTGCGTCCAAATGGGTGAGGAAGTACATTCTGCAGTTTTGCAGTTGGGTACAGCACTTTCAGGGAACTAGATTAGCAAACAGTTCTCAAGACATCAACAGTGTTTTGTTAAGCATACCGAAAAACTGGAAGTGACAAGTACCTATTTTATTAACCTTTCATTCCCCACTTCTTCTTTTGGTTACTTTTAATCATAAAAATGATCATTGGGGGTGTCACATTTTATGTTTACTAGTGTGGTATATTGTTTTCTGATTACCATAAGTTTAACTTGTCCAATTTGAGCATGGAGAAAGGAAACTACAAGGTTGATCAAACAGGGTCCTACAATTACCAATAATATGAGGATTATTAATGGACTGGCCAGGGCTGATGAAAATGTAGTTAATGAGGGGGCTTTGTGAACCAAGACTCAAACCACCTTTTTTGGGCCTCTCTCTCTTGTTGATGCTCTTCAAGGCATCTTCTTAATTTAATCATAGATTCTTTTACAACTCCAGTATGGTCGGCATAAAAACAACATTCTTCCCTCAATGCAGGACGAAGGCCCCTTCTCTCATGAAGAGGAGGTCCAACCCTCGACTGTTCTGTAAAATAACTTCAGAGAGAGAGGTTAAAGATTCGTGTAAAGCTGTGAAGGAGGTTTTTAATATCTTTAAGTTTTGGTCTATTACTGCTTCTAATTGGGTCATTTGTTGTGTCCCATGGACCAGGGCAGTGGTTCCTGTGCCCACCCCTGCAGCAACTCCTATTCATAATAGGATGACTAAAGTGAGGGATACAGGTTCCTGGCAGAACCGGGTTGTTTGCCCCCCTATTTGATATTTAAATGTACCTGCGTCATGATAGAGCACTCTGGAAAACATCTGCACCATTACATAATTAATCACATCTGTTGACCATTTTATGAAAACATAAACAATGTTTAAGTGTATAGAATTGTACTGCTTTAGAGATGGACAAGGCAAGGTACCTAAGATAGCACAGAAGACAGGGAAACAGTCTTATTTGGTTGCATCCGGATTTAGAGGGCATTGCTTCTGTTGTAATCAATTAATCCCTGAACCCAAAGTTTAGGTTGTTTCAGAATTTTGTACCCAGCATGTAAGGGAAGGGGCTCAGAAGTTCACAGTCTGCAGAAGTTCACAAAAAGCAGTTTTTGTTTCTGTTTTTTTTTTCCTCTGTTCTGGGAAAGTTAACTTCTTAAGGACACCTGGGAGGGGGAGAGCTTTTTTCTTCTTTTTTTTCTTTTCCTCCCTGCCAGCTGTTACCATGGAGCCCAGTTGGTAACTTCTATATCTTAGAAATGTAGCCATCTCTATGAAGCCCCAGCTCTAGGGCAGAGGCCTTCTTCATATATTTTGTTAAAAACTACTAAGGGGGTGTCTAGCTTAGGAGTGCTGATTTTTCCAGCCAGTGGCCAAGTAGAACAGAGCAACACGAATAGAGGAAGTTTATCTACATTGAACTCTTTTATAGGAACTGTGTTGCTGAAAGGCTTAAAGTCAGCCATGGTGAAGACTTCTGGAGAAGGTCATTTAAGACTTTTCTGTGGGCCTGATACAGAGGGGAAGACAGGGAAGGCAGGGGATGAGAGCAGCTCCGTGGATCTGAGGATGAGGAAAAAGAGATATAAAAGAATTATGGGAAAGGGGTTTGGGATTTTCCTGGCAACAAAACTTGAGCAGTAGAACAGGTAGAGCAGAGGGAAAGACGGGAGTGAGTATCCCAAAAAGCCTGTGAGGGACTTTAAATTCTTAGTAACCTGTTTTCAGTGATGACAAAGCAACTTTAAAGGCCATTTTAATTACATCTTTGATAGGCGTCTTAGGGCACTCCTTAGCTGGTTTGAGCTTTGGGTTAGCTGGTAAGAGGACCTGGTGGGACCCGGTGTGGGCACTGACAGGAGGAGAGAGGAGTGAGTGGGTGGAAGGGTACCTCAGTACCTGCAAGCTCAGCAAGGGGCAATGGTCTGAGAACCGACGGAAATTTGGGTTTTTGATCTAGTAACTGGAGCTGAGAAATCAGGTTGCTGATGTGGGAGTGACAGCAGAGAGTCTGGGGCAGAAGGCTGCGGGTGAGTATCTATTGGAGAAGCATAGTTCAGGATTTGAGCATAGGAGGGAAAAGGCCTACACGTAGGGGAATTTCCTTCCACACTTTTGAGCACTTGTCGAAGTTGAAAAGGTCACGCAAAATTTGAGGATCTAGAGACCCTTCTGGTGGCCATCGGTTTTTGTTATCTAACTGGTAATATGGCCAATGCTGTGTACTGAATTTGATGAGGAGTTTTGCTTCCACCAGGTAGCCCCTGTATCCTCACATCCCCATTATTTACAGAAGAAGTTGGCTTTTCCCCCACACAGTCGTGGCTGTTTTTGGCTTTGGTAGTCCGCCAGGCAAACATAGTAATCTAGGCTAGCCAACCTGCATCTGGCTCGCGTGTCCCTACATCCATAATGTTTGTTTCCATTATCTATTGTATGGAAAGTATTTAATGGAATTTTTGGGGATCCTCTTCATCAGGGATTTCCCAATAGGAAAGACGTATAGCCAGCTGACAAATTTCTTGGTGGAGAGATGGCCACCAGGTCCCTAAGTGGGCTGTATGTGCGATAGACCATACTTCTTGTCTAGTAGGATTTGTGATCAGCCATCGCTGCTGAACGGGTTGATGAGGGTTAGGACTACTGGTGACCAATTGGAGAGTCTATAGTCTTATTCACATGGCGAATTTACAATTTGAAAATGTTACCAGTCTTTTTCATTTTTCAGCCAGATTCTGGACAGGGCACAGGCTTGAGATGAGAATTAGGAACCAGGAAGTGATTCCGTCTAACTTTAGCACTGTAGGTGTTATAAGTAGCACCTGGTATGGTCCTGTCCAGCCGGGTTCCAGGGATGACACCTGATGTTGTCTTATGTAGACAAAGTCTCTTACTTGATATAGATGTGGAGTACCCTCTTCAGCAGGTTGGTAGGCAGTGGCCAGCTGTTTCCACAGGTATTGCTGAGTTCCTTCCAGAACTTTAAGTCTGTCAAGCAAGGTGGTGTGGAAGGGATCGTTAGATCTTTGAATTAGGGTTAGGTCCCTTACTGGAGATGGGGCCCCATAGAGAATTTCATAGGGGGTGAGGTTACACAAAGAAACAGAGGGAGTATTTCTTGCATGAAATAGTGCATAAGGCAGGAGCATAGTCCAATCTTTTATGCTACTCTTTAAGCTTAATTCCTTTTAGGTCTCTTTAATGGTTCTATTTAATTTTTTTACCTGTCCTGAACTCTGGGGTCTATAAGCACAATGTAACTTCCAATTAATTCCCAGGGTCCTGGCTAACCCCTGAGTTACCTGGGCCATGAACGCTGGTCCATTATCAGACCCTATTACCTTAGGCAGGCCGTACCTTGGAAAAATATCTTTCAGGATCTTCTTGACCACCATTTGCGCCTTTTTTTTTGGGGGGGGGGAGGCTTCAATCCATCCTGAAATATATCTACAAAGAGTAGGAGATATTTAAGTCCATACCATGCTTGCTTAATTTCAGTAAAGTCCACTTCCCAGAATTGTCCTGGTCTGGTTCCTCGTAGGTGCTTTCCTGCAGGAAAGTTGGAAGGGTAAGCATTAACCTATTGACAGACCCGACAGGCTTTTTTTTACCTGTTCAGTTATTTCCTTTCACTGTGAGTCGGTTAGTGGAAAACTCTGTTCTTGATCCTTCAGGAATGCCTGCAATTTCTTTGAACCAAGGTGAGTGAACTGATGTACATTTTTAACGTAGTGTAGGGCTTTCTGAAATTTCAGGCTTTGCTCAGTGAAGTTGAGGAGTACAGTGTCAGTGTCCTTAGATATTATCAAAAGCTTGCTGGATCTCAGGGGTCCATTAGAATTGGGCATCTCCTTTAACAGCGGGTGTAAATGAGAAGTTAAGGACCCAAACACAGGAATCCTTAACCTGCAAAACCCAGCAGTCCCAAGAAACTCTCTGTGTTGTCTGCTGTTAGATGGGGGTGGTTTCTGCACAACCGTTTGATTTCTGGGCTCAGTGAGCCATCGTTTACTGCCCCTAAAGGAATAGCCCAGGAAGATTACTTCTTGCTGGCAAATTTGGGCCTTTTAGGAAGAAGCTCTATACCCGAGTTGAGGAAGCTCACATAATACTGCTTGGGTCCCAGATTCACAGATATCCTTGGTGTTGGGTGCCAGTAGCAGGTCATCCACGTATTGAAGCTGGGTGACTTCGGGGTGCGTAGTTCTGAAGCTGTTGAGATCTCTTTGGAGGGCTTCATCAAAGAGAGTGGGGGAGTTTTTCAACCATTTTGGGGAGTCTAGTCCAAGTTAGTTGACCACACGTTCCAGTTTCTGGGTCTACCCACTAGCAAGCAAACAGCAACTGACTATATTTATGCAGAGGCAAGCAAAAGAAAGCATCTTTTAAGTCCAGAACAGTATACCATTTCCTCTCAGGGTTCAGAGTGATAAGCAGATTGTACGGATTAGGTACACTGGGGTGAATGTCCTACACTCTGTTGTAGGTCTCTCTTATGTCTTTAATGGGGGATAGTCCGCGGCTCCTGGCTTTTTATACTGGTAGCGGGGGAGTGTTTTAGGATGATTGACAAGGCCTTAGGACCCTAAGGCCAGATATTTCTGAATATGGGGCCTTATCCCATCTTTAGCTTTTTTGCTCAGAGGATATTTTTTGACATTGATTGGGGAGGCTGAGGTTTTGAACTCCACTGTTTTTGGAGGTTTTTTCATGGCTAGTCCTAACCCAGCAGTTTTTTTCCAGGCATCTGGGTAATCTGTTATCCATTTCTGGGGTAGCTTGCCTGTTTGATCAGTCTTGGGGGGTGTGAAGAGTTGCTGTTCATCTTCTACTGACATATTTAAAGCCGTGAATATAGGAGTTTATACTAAAGGATTTAGAAATATCATTTTGGGGCCTTCATGGTTAAAAGTCATTTTGGCCCGGAGCTTGGTGAGCAGAACTCTGCCCATCAATGGGGCCAGGCATTCTGGGATTATTAGGAAGGAGTGATGGATTTTTCCTTTCCTCATGTCCATGGTTTTCTTAGTTGTCTAATTCCCATATTTACTGGTGTTAGCACTTTGAACTAGAGAGCTTTTATTTGATAGAGGGCCCAGTGGGGCCTTAAGGACTAAGTATACTGCCCCTGTATCCACTTCAAAGTTTACTGGGGTCCCCTCCACATCAAAAGTTACCCTGGGTTTATTGGGAGTCTAGCAATCTGGGGCTCAGTGCTCACTTGAATAGAGCAGAGAGCAATGAGAACAGCTTAAGCAGAGCTTATATACTTTCCTTGAAGAGGGCAGGGAGGGAAGCTTATTGATGGGTCAGGGCGAGTGGGCGGTTTGCGTGCAAACAGGTGAGGGTGTACATTCTCTGTTTGGCAGTCGGGGACAGCACATTCTGGGGAAAAAATTAGCAAACAGTCCTCCAGGTTTCAACAGTGTTTTGTTAAGCATACAGAAAAACAGGAAGTGACAAGTACCTATCTTATTAACCTTTCACCAAATCCTAAATGGAAAGTGAGCATGGATTTCTAAAAACATCCATTTCCAGGTTGCTTAATGCTCGCAAATCAATCCTATTGGTGACTACATATTTGTTGCTTTCTAAGATTATATATTCAACCTCAACCCTGTTGAAAATGACTAATACTAACTCTCACTTTATGCTTTTCCTGATTTCCTAATGTCTCCATTGATATCTGCTTTCATACATATTTTCCTGAGTTCATCATTGTGACTGACTCTTTACATGTGCTGAAATTTACATTCACTCTCTATCCGAAACCCTATTGCTACAGAACTTTTGTTCGAAATCCTATACTCACTCTTTTTTCTATACCTACCAACTATCTTCCTAATCCTACCGACTATCCCTTTTTGACTGGAAATTCTCTTTGACAATCAATCATCCAAGGTACAAGGTCCTATGCCATTGTATATCAATTTATCTGAGACATCTGTGCAGAATATAATTCAAAGCTAAGTATCCCAATCAACAGCCCAATGCCCTTCTTGGATTCAAACCTTATCTAGATTTCTGTTTTCATACTTATATTTCACCTATATATTCTCGTAAATATCGCGAGTTCCCAATACCATTGTTCATTCCTCAGTATGATTTCTAACCTAAATCAAACCTGTTATTACTCTAACCATACACTGTACCCTCAAACTAACTGTACAGAAGAGCCGGGAGAGAGTTTGTCTTACAATACAGTAATGTAGGGGCTCTTCCACCTGCTGAGAACATCAAAGGTACAAGCAGAAATGATACCCTGGAGAAGTTGCAGGCAGCTATGAAGGACCTAATAGAGCAAAAGTCATCTTCCATGACAAACAACCTGGTCAGTATTAAGGGATGTGTCTGAATCAGCCTCTCCTTTCTTAATGTAGAGAAGATTGATCAAACCATGCCTGTGTGGAGAGCTGTTCCCAGGTGCCTATGGTTGATATACCATTCTAACTTGTGAAAGTGTCACAGGAAGTAGTGGCAGCCTCCATCTCATGGGAACCTTGGATGAATCTGGTAGGACAAAGTGGTTGCCAAGGCAGTGACCTCATTCAGTTCCTGAAGGAAGTGACCTCACCTCACTTTCCTGGTGATGGAAATCTCTGAATTTGGGATCCAGGAAGCCAGGCACCGAGAGCAAGTCCAAGTCCCAATCCCAGTGGTCTCACTTGTTTGGATTTACCAAGGACAGAGTCAGTCTTCCTTGGTACCTACTGATATGAGGATTGCCAAATGCCTGAAGAGCTCTGAAGAGGGGCCTTTACTGAGAAAGCAGGTAGTGGTTCACCGCTGGCTGTTGACAACTTCACAGAGTTGGCCAAGGAGACCAGATCTGAGACAGTACAGGCCATTTTAGGGGAACATAGTATGGCCCACTATTCAGAGGACACTCCGGATAGTCACAGACCTACTTGAGTTAAGGAGGTGCCTTTGTGGGTGTGGGTGTGAGTTTGTGGTTTTGTCTCATGTTCTGAGAATAGGTAGGAAAGGCTGTTGTTTTGATTGGAGTGGACTGTTTCTAGAAAGTCGTTTGACTAGGCGAGTGCTTCTATGTCTGTGTATCCCACTCTGTCCATGGTTGTAGACATTCGAAAAGAGAATGTATCAATGTATGTGTCCTGTCTAGTGGAAAACTTTCCAGCATTCATCAGGCCTAGTTGATGAATGGACTGTGGCTTTCCTTATGGATGGGCAACTCCTACTAACTTCCTAAGTTCCTGTTTTCTTCCTGAATTCTGGCCACTCTCCAGAATAGCCTCATAGTTTTGTGTCCAAGATACATACCACCCCCAAGCTCTGTGACATGGCCATGTACTTGATAGCTAAAGGAAATGGGAACATCTTAGAAAACTCAGACATCATTGTGACCAGTAAACGCTCAGTGAAGAACCCATATTTTGGTTCATTTGCTTACCTATTGTTCTGTTGCCCTGAATGTCAGGAAGGTCTTTGCCTCAGGCCACCCCTTTGTGAAGCCTGAATAAAACAGTTTTAAAATGGAAATAAATGGGAATAACTTGTGGTTCTTTGCTTTGGAAAGGGATGTGTTTGAATCAGCCTCCTAGCCCTGTATGAGGTTGTGGCTTAAATTTTCAGCACATGATGGATCTAAAGATAGATACCATGTGTGCAATCAAAACCATAATGGCAAAAATTCAGTAATTGTGGATGAGTCTCTTGCCTTCCTCTGTTAGGTACCTGACCTCTATCAAGTGAGACAGGGATCCTTTTGGTCAAATGAGTTTTTCAAAGTCCTGCAGAGGTGCTTGTGTTTTCTCGTGACTCCAAATCACATAAAAAAATCTATACCTGAGAGTCAATAGTGCTCAAATTGGAGAAGCAGAGCAGTATTAACGGCAGGCCTATTTGATCACTTCTGGTTCACAGGAAGGGTTTCCAGGCCACCCTGACTTTAGGCAAATGAGGGGCAAGGGAGAATATTTTGGACACTGTCTTGGGATGCGTCCCGCATGGAAACCTCCAGCCAGAGTTTATGATGAGTGTCTATATTTAACAAGATGAGGGCCATGTGGGAGTGTTTTGGTTTTAATTGTGGTCATTCGTGTGGCGGTTGGAAGAGATGACTGGATCCAAATGGGCTTGAACTATGGTGTCATTCCCCTTAGAGACTGAGTTCTGGAACTTACCTCAGAGAAATATTGCCATGAATTGTGTTGGGATTTAGGAGGCCACGCATGAGAGTCACCCTTGGAAACTGAGATCTAGGCCCAGTGTCGCTTTCCACAGAGCACTGGGAATCTCAGGAGGATATCACACAATTTTATTCTGAAAAACTTGTCAGACATATTTGATAGTCAAAACACACATGGACCTCAATTGTAGACCTCAATGGGCCTTGCTTCATGTGACCTTTTGGCCACTCTTTGGGAAGCCTTGCCTGTGACAGTTCTCCAGAGCTTTCATTGAAATGAGCTTCCTCACCATTAAATAATTTCTGAATGAATTGAAACCCACAGTGTCTCCAACTTCATCCTTGAAAATTGGCTAGATAAATACCATGAAATTTTTGAAATTTCCTTGACCAGGTGGCACTGGAGAACATTTGGATGTCCAGTTGCTGATCATGAGTGTACCAGACAGTGTGTTGATTGACTGGTTTTCATGAAAATGGTGTAGAAAAGAGATGCCAGTCATTTGAAGCCTGTTGAGTAATGGGCCCAGAGCGGGGGTGAGCAAGTGTGTGATAAAACATCTGTGGTGGGGTCATGTGGATCTGCCATTGGCTTCCAAATGGCTTGAGACTGACATGGTGCAGCCAGCAGATCCTGTGTTTAAAGACATCTGGTTATATAGAGAGGTTTCAGGGCAATGTTCAAAATCAGGTTTCTATGGTCAAGGGAGCAACCTATGTGGTATACAAGCCCTGTTGGTGCATTCTCCTGCAGACCCTGACCCACCACACGTGAAAGAACTTCCTCCAGCCCTTTGTCCCAGTTGAACTCCTTGTATTTCATGAAGCAAATACCAAACTCCGAGTGCAGTATCAAGAAACGTTTTGAAAAGTGGAGGATGACCTAATGGCTTAGCAGTCTACATGGGGAGACACTTAGACCCAGT
This sequence comes from Callospermophilus lateralis, assembly GCF_048772815.1. Classification (NCBI taxonomy): domain Eukaryota; kingdom Metazoa; phylum Chordata; class Mammalia; order Rodentia; family Sciuridae; genus Callospermophilus; species Callospermophilus lateralis. The sequence continues at coordinate 70,775 of NW_027514462.1, read as the reverse complement.
GGCCATAGTTTACCTACAAAGAGAGAAATCAACACTGCTGCTTCATGTTCATTGGAGAATTATAAACCATGTCCTCCAGGTCACAGATGTGCAGACCAAGCTTTGATTGTCTCACTAGAAAGGAAGCTAAAGCTCCTGACAACAACATATATTTCAAGTGCCCAACCTAGAGGCAGTTTCTCCAGAAGTCTTTAGGCTGGTAAATCTCCATGTTTGTGGAGATTGTACACTTTCCCTTACTTTTGGAAACTCCTCTACCAACTCCAAGGTTGTGAACTCCTGAACATTTTTCATTTCAGATATGCATTCAAAGATTGTCTAACTCTTCTCCTCTAAATGTGTCTTACTTGGGGTGAAGGTAATGTCAAGGCATTGTTCTGAATGAGAGTGGGAAAATTTTTGTGTAGCACACATTTGCATACACATTGATTCATTTTACAATTTTCCATTTGAAATACTGAATTCTTGACACTATCTCATACCCTACTAGACTCTGACTACTAATCCTAATATGATGGAGAAAAATACCCAAACAGAATGAAAATACAAGCAGTTTACACCAGGCATGGTGTATTGTTGGACTTCCTTTTTGCATGATAGAGGGTAGGTATTCTAAATCTACTCAATTTTTAATTGAAATAGTCCTCCATGTGTTTTTAATGTTAACACATATGTAAATTCCTGTCTTCCTTTCTATGCAGCCTACTCAGCACATGTATTTTTATATGCAAATATAGAATCCTACATGGTCTCACACGTACATTTTTTTGAGTTGGCTGACTGGGCAGAAACAAGTTGTGAGAAGAGATCTCCTAAACGCTGGTGGAACTGAAAATTAAAACTATGGGTGAGCTTCCCAGTAGAACAATTTATACATAAATCCATGTTCAGTAAAATAAATATATTTTCATCTGTGGATGATATATATTACTGATAAATTACGTTTGGCATATATATTGATACTTTTTAATGTATTTTTGTGTTTTTCTGTATATATATATATATATATATATATATATATATATATATATATATATATATATACACACACACACACTCTCCAGATTTTATAAAATATGAAATATATGTCTCTTATATACACTCCATCAATTCATTCATATTCATGTATGTGGATTTATAATCAACTTTTCACAAGATTATTCTCAGAAATATTCATCTACCTGAAATACATATTTGTTTCCCAGTATGAGAACTAACTTCAATCAATGGTGCTTACAAATCCTAATATTTTTACAGTAACAGACCCAGTTTAACATCAATGCAAGTAGATTCCTATGGGACTTAATGTCTATTTTGACCTTTATTTTAATTCAACACTGGTACATTAGTATTTCTTCAGTTTTTGCACATCATTGGACATATATTTCATCCACAAGTTAGCAAATTAATAAGAATTTGTTTCACTTCCTGCTTCAGAACACATGAATTCTTCCATGTTACTTGACTGGTCTTTTCATGAGACTTCTTTCCAAACACATTATTTTCGATTTCCATAATCAATTTTGAAGCTAAACTCACACACTCTTCATGATAAACTATAACATTAATATTACCATTAGATGTAAAACTGGTTGGAATGAATGTATGCATATCAATATAAAATTTCCTGTATATTTTCACATTTCAATTCAATCCATTATTTAAAGTTGGAACCAGTTATGTTATTTATTCACTGTATGGTCTATTAATGCATTATCTCTATATTCATAAACACAGTGCACACCTATTTGTCCCCCCATTACTAATTTGTACCTCTTCAAAATATTGCTCCCAGAAATGGTGGAAGAAATACTGATGTCACCTTATCTATATATACATTTTATCACAGTAATATTCTGGACACAAAAAGCAAAGGTCAAACTCATGATTGTATCAAAGCCTAAATGGAAAGTGAGCATGGATTACCAAAAACAACCATGTCCTGGTTACCTAATGCTCTCAAATGTCAATCCTATTGATGACTACATATTTGTTTCTTTCTAAGATTATATATTCAACCTCAAGCCTGTTGGAAATGTCTAATTCTATCACTCACTTTACACTTTGCCTGATTTCCTAATATCTCTATTGATATCTGCTTTCCTACATATTTTCCCTAGTTCATCATTGTGACTCATACTTCACATATGCTGACATTTACATTCACTCTCTACCCGAAACTCTATTGCTAAAGAACTTTTGGTCCAAATCCTATACTCACTCTTCTTTATAAACCTACTGACTATCTTACTAATCCTACTGACTATCACTTTTTAACTCGATGTTCTCTTCAACAATCAATCATTCAAGGTAAAAGGTCCTATGCCATTTTATATCAATTCATCTGAGACACATGTGCAGAACATAATTCAAACCTAAGTATCCCACTCAAGGGCCCAATGCCCTTCTGGCTTCATATCTTACCTACATTTCTGTTTTCATACTTATATTTCACCTATATATTATTGTAAATATCACAGGTTCCCAATACCATTATTCATCCGGCAGAGAGATTCCTAACCCAAATCGAACATGTTATTAACCCTAAATATACACTGTTACCTCAATCTAACTTTACAGAAGAGGAGGGACAGAGTTTCTCTTTAAATACCGGAATGTAGGGAATCTTCCACCTGCTGAGAACATCAAAGGTCCATGTAGAAATAATCCCTGGAGAAGATGTAGGCAGCTGTGAAGTTCCCGAGAGAGCAAAAGTCATCTTCCATTGCAAACAACCTGGTGAGGATGAAGGGATGTGTCTGTATCAGCCTCTATCAACTTAATGTAGAGAAGATAGACCAAACCAGGCCTGTGTGAAGAGGTGTTCCCAGGTGCCTATGGTTGATATACCATTCTAACTTTTGAAAGTGTTACAGAAAGTAGGAACAGCCTCCATCTCATGGGCCCTTAGAAGTAACTATTTGGACAAAGTTGTTGCCAAAGCAGTGACCTCATTCAGTTTCTGAAGGAAGTGACCTCACCTCACTTCCTTTGTGATGGAACTCTCTGAACTTGGGATCCAGGAAGAATGGCACCCAGAGCCAGTCGCAGTCCCAGGCCCAGTGGTCTCACTTGCTTCAATTTACGAAGGACAGAGTCAGTCTTTCTTAGTGCCTACAGATGTGAGGATGTTCAAATGCCAGAAAAGCTCTGAAGAGGGGCCTTTCCTGAGAAAGCAGGTAGTGGCTCACCCATGGCTAATGACAACTTCACAGAATTGGCCAAGGAGACCAGATTTGAGACACGACAGGCCATTTGGGGGGAATATAGTATGGCCCACCATTCAGAGGACACTCTGGGTAATCACAGAACTACTTGGAGCAAAGGTGGTGCCTTTGTGGGTGTGGGTGTATGTTCATGGTCTTGTCTCATGTTCTGAGAATAGGTAGGAAAGACTGTTTGTTTGGATTGGCGTGGACTGTTTCTAGTTAGTCGTTTTGCAATGCGAGTGCTTCTATGTCTGTGTATCCCACTGTGTCCGTGGTTGTAGACATTAGAAATAAGAATGCATCAAAGGATGTGTCCTGTCTAGTAGAAAGCTTCCCAGCATTCATCTTGCCCAATTTATAAATGGACTGTGGCTTTTGTTATCAAAGGGCAACACCTGATATCTTCATAAGTTTCTGTTTTCTTTCTGAATTCTGGACACTCTGCAGAATAGCTTCATGGTTTTGTGTCCAAGATATTTACCACCTAAAAGCTCTGTTATATGGCCATGTAGTGGGTAGCTAGTGTGACCAGGAAAGTCTCAGTGGAGAAACCCTGATTTGGGCTTTTTGCTTACCTATTGTTCTGTTGCCCTGAATATCAGGAAGGTATTTACCACAGGCCAATTCTTTGTGAAGCCTGAAGAAAAAAGTTTTCAAATGGAAATGAATGGACATCACCTGTAGCTCTTTGCTTAATTGCTTTGGAAATGGATTTGTCTGAAACAGCCTCTTGGCCCTGTGTGAGTCTGTGGTTAGATTCTCAGCACCTGATGGATCCCATGTGTTCATCCAAAACCAAAATGATCAAAAGAGCAGTCATTGCGGATGAAGTCTCTTGCCTTCCTCTGTAAGGTTCCTGACCTCCATCAAGTGAGAAGAGGGATTCTTTGGGTCAAATGCATTCTTTAAAGCCAAGGAGAGGCAAGCCCAAAGGTGCTTGCATTTTCTCATGCTTCCAATTCACATAAAGAATCTAAACCCCACAGTCAGTCATCCTCAAATTGGAGAAGCAGAGCAGTATTAACGGCACACTATTTGATCACTCCAGGTTCACAGGAAGGTGTTCAGGCCACCCCGACTTTAGGCAAATGAGGGGCAAGGGAGCTAACTTTGGACACTATCTTGTTCTGCATCCCTCATGGAAACCTCCAGCCAGAGTTTATAATGAGTATCTATATGGAAGAAGATGAGGGCCTTGTGGGAGTGTTTGGGTTTTAATTTTGGAAGTTTGTGTGGCGGTTGAAAAAGATGACTGGCTCCACCTGGTCTTGAACTCTGGTGTGATTCCCTTTAGAGACTGAGTTCTGGAACTGACCTCAGAGAATTATTGCCATGAGTTGTGTTGGGATTTTAGGAGGCCATGAATGACAGTCGCCCTTTGAAACTGAGATCTGTGCCCAGAAAGGCTTTCCACAAGGCACGAGGAATCTCAGCCAGAATATCACATGATTTTATTCTGAAAGACTTGGCAGCCATAGTTGAGAGGCAAAACACACATGATCTCACATTGCAGACCTCAATGGGCCTGGCTTCATGTGACCTTTTGGCGACCCTTTGGGAAGCCTTGCCTGTGAGTGTTCTCCAGAGCTTTCATTGAAATGAGCTTCCTCAACATTTAAAGGTTCCTGAGTGAATTGAAAATCATAGTGCCTCCAACTTCATCCTTGAAAAATGGCTAGAGAAATACCATGGAATTTTTGAAATTTTCATGACCAGGTGGCACTGGAGAACTTTTTGATGTCCATTTGCTGATCATGAGTATACCAGACAGTGCCTTGATTGACTGCGTTTCTTAAAAATGGTGTAGAACAGAGATGCCAGTAAGTTGGAGCCTGCTGAGTAGTGGGCCTAGAACAGTGGTGGGCAGGTGTGTGATAAAACATCTGTGTTGGGGCCATGTAGATCTGCCATTGGCTTCCAAATGGCTTGTAACTGACATGGTGCAGCAAGCAGACCCTTATATGTAAAGGCATCTTGTTATATGGAGAGGTTTCAGGGCAATGTTCAGAATCAGGATGCTATGGTCAAGGGGTCAAACTATGTGAAATAGAAGCCTGACTGGTGCATTCTCCTGCAGACCCTGAGGCACCACATGTGACAGAACTCCCTCCAGCACTCTGACCAAGTTGAACTCCTTGTATTGTGAAGCAAATAACAAACTCCCAGTGCTCTACTAAGAAAAGTAGAGCATGATCAATTAGCTTCACAGTCCACACAGATTGACCCTTAGACTCCAGTTGCCACAGTTTACCTACAAAGTGAGAATTCAGCACTGCTGCCTCATGTTCATTGGAAAATAAGATACCATGTCCCCCAGGTCACATAGATGCAGACCAGTTTTGATGCTGTCACTATAGAGGAAGCTAAAGCTTCGGACCACAACATACATTTTAAGTGCCCAAACTCAGAGGCAGTTTCTCAATATGTCTTTAGGCCTGCAGAGCTCCATGTTTGTGGAGTGTTTACCCTGTCCCTTACTTTTGGAAACTCCTCTACCACCTCCAAGCTTGTGAACACCGAGAATATTCCATTCCAGATATGTATTCACAGATTTTCTAACTCTTCTCCTCTAATTGTGTCTTATTAGGGGAGAAGGTAATGTCAAGGCATTGTTCTGAATGAGAGTGGGAAGATTTTTGTATCACACATATTTGCAAACACAATGGGTTTATTTTCCTATTTTCTATTCGAAATACTGAATCTCTGACACTAATCCATAACCTACTAGACTCTGACTACTAATCCTAATATGATGGAGAATAGTAACCCTAACAGAATGGAAATACAAACAGTTCAGAGAAGGCATGGTGTATACTTGGACTTCCCTTTTGCATTATATGGGGTTGGAGTTATAAATATAGTCAATGTTTATTGAAATATTCCTCCATGTGTTTTTAACGTTAACAAATATGTGAATTCCTCTCCCCTTTCTCTGTCACCTATTCAGCACATGTATTTTTATATGCTCATATAGAATACTACCTGGTATCACACAGACTTTCTTCTGAGGTGGCTGACTTGGCAGATACAAATTGTGAGAAGAGATCACTCCTCCTAAACCCTTTTGGAACTGAAATTTCAACCTATGGGTGAGCCTCCTAGTCGAACAACATTATACATAAATCCATTTTCAGTAAAATGTATTTTTTTGGATATGTGAAGGATATATATTTCATTTTGAATTTCGATTGGCATATATATTGCTACTTTTTAATGTCTGTGAGTGTGTTTCTGTGTGTGTATATATATATATGTGTATATATATATATATATATATATATATATATATATATATATATCACTCTCCAGATTTTTCAAAATATGAAATATATGTGTCTTATTATACACTCCCTAAAATCATTCATATTCACGTATGTGGATTTATAATCAACTTTTCACAAGATTATTCTCAGAAATTCAGATTATTCATTCACCTGAAATACATATTTGTTTCCTAATACTGAAAACTAACTTCAGTAAATGCTGCATACAAAGCATAATATTTCATCATTGCCTGATGGCCACGAATAGAGTGCATCACACCCAGTGTAACGCGCCACTGCACAGGTGAATAACGAGATAGAACCACAAAAAACTATCTTGTTAAGAACTTACAGCAAAATGGGGGTGCACCAAAACCTATAAGAAAGATTTTTAGCACTAAGATCTGGTAATTGGGTCTGAAAAACGAGCCAAATGTGCAACCGGAGATCCGGTCTGACTGATCCTCAAAACAATAGAGTGTCTGGGTTCCAATAGACACCCTCCACACCCAACAAATGACAGGCCCAGAATACAGATTGAACTGCAGAGAAGCATCACTCAGGGGAAATCTAGTCTAGCAGGAGAAACCAGGACTAGCAGGAGAAACCAGGGGACTAGAGGCCAGGCTCTTGTGACTGGGAAGCTGGAGAACACAGAAGCGCAGGTGACAGTCCACCTGCTGTCCGCGTGACTGGGCGTCTGGAGAACACCGGCGCGCAGGAGACCGACTGCGCCACTGGGTGGCTAGTGATTGCCCACCCGCCAGTGACCTAGAGCTGAAACCAACTGGAGACAGTCCAGTTCCATCCCCGTATTCGAACATTTCGGCAAGGAGCCTGGGCCCGCCAAAGCAGAGGGGTGACGTCACTGGAGCTCGGCCTTCGGAATTCCCTACAAGTGGAATCCACTTTAGCAGGCATAGTCTACCAACACAAAGGAGAGACAACAGAGATACACAACACCGAAACAAATCTATAGAATAAAACAGAAACACAGCAATCAAATAGAGCTGGAAAGTAACATGAGCATCATGAAAAAACAAGGGAAAGAAAGGAGTACAAACAATGCAGGACAACTTAATTCTACAGGAGGACCTAGAAGCATCAGAAACAGGGATAGGGAAAGAACTTAAGGCATTCCTAACTCAGATGGAAAGGAATATTAGAGAAGACATGAGGCAGCAAGTCCAAGCAATAAAAGTATATTTTGAAAATGAATTAAACAAACAAACTCAAATGGCAAACAACGAGCTTTACCAGGAGATAGAGATCTTAAAAGAAATCAAACAGTAATACTAGAAATGCAGGAAAGTATTAACCAAATTAAAAACTCAAACGAGAATATTACAAATAGACTAGATCAAGCAGAAGTCAGAATATCAGATAATGAAGACAAAGTTTATCAACTTGAAAAGAATATAATCAACACAGAAAAGAGGCTTAAATCCCACTAGCAATCTATTCAAGAGATATTGGATGTCATAAAAAATGAGAGTCATTGGGATAGAAGAAGGCATAGAGATTCAAACCAAAGGAATGGAGAACATATTAAATAAAATAATTCTAGAAAACATCCCAGAGATGAAAGATGGATCGGATTGTCAAATCCTGGAAGCCTACAGGACCCCAAACATTCAAAATCATAATAGACAAACTCCAAGACATATAATTATGAAGATAGCCAACATACAGAACAAGGAGAGAATATTAAACACTATAAGAGAAAGGAGGCAGATTACATTCAGGGGAAAACCAATTAGGTTAATGACTGATTTTTCATCACAGACTTTGAAAGCGAGAAGATCCTTGAACAATGTATTTCAAATGCTGAAAAATAATGGATTCCAACCAAGAATACTGTATCCAGCAAAATTAAGGTTCAGATTTGAAAACGAAATTAAAGTCTTTCACAATAAACAAAAGCTAAAAGAATTCGCAGCCAGAAAACCAGCACTGCAAAGCATTTTGAGCAAAATACTACAAGAAGAGGAATTGATAAATAGTGCCGAAAACTAACAGCAGGAGGTATCTCAGTAAAGGGGGAGGAAAATAACCAAAAAAGTAAAAACTAGCCAAACTAAAACATAATAAATAAATAAACATGATTGGAAGAACAAATCATATTTCAATTGTAACCTTAAATGTTAATGGATTATATTCACCAATCAAGAGAATGGGCTAGTAACCTGGATCAAAAAAAATAAATCCAACAATATGCTGCCTTAAGGAGACTCATATGATAGGAAAAGACATACACAGGGTGAAGGTAAAAGGTTGGGAAAAATCATACCACTCACATGGCCCTCAGAAGCAAGAAGGAGTGGCCATACTCATGTGGAATAAAATCAACTTCAAACCTAAGTTAATCAAAAGGGATAAAGAAGGACACTATATTCTGTTAAAAGAAACCATCCACCAACAAGACATAACAATTATGAATTTGTATGCACCAAGCAATGGAGCAGCAATGTTCATAAAACAAACTCTCCTCAAGTTCAATAGCCAAATAGACTACAACACAATAATTATGGGTGACTTCAAGACACCACTCTCGGCATTAGACAGATTCTCTAGACAAGAACTGAATAAAGAAACTATCAAACTCAACAGCACAATTTGTAACCTAGACTTGAACGACATATATAGAATATATCAGCCATCATCAAGTGGATACACGTTCTTCTCAGTTTCACATGGATCCTACTCAAAGATAGACCATATATTATGCCATAGGGCAATTCTTAGTAAATATAAAAGCATGGAGATTATACCATGCACTATATCTGATAATAATGGAATGAAACTGGAAATCAATGATGAAAGAAGTAAGGAAAAATCCTACATCACATGGAAAATGAACAACATGCTACTGAATGATCAATGGGTTACAGAAGACATAATGGAGGAGATAAAAAAAATTCTTAGAGACAAATGACAATACAGACACAACATACCAGAATCGATGGGACACAATGAAAGCAGTTTAAGAGGGAAGTTCATTTCTTGGAGTTCTTTCCTCAAAAAAAGAAAAAAAAATCAACAAATAAATGAACTCACACTACACCTCAAAAACCTAGAAAAGGAAGAGCAAAACAACAGCAAATGTAGTAGAAGACAAGAAATAATTAAATTTAGAGCAGAAATCAACAAAATTGAAACAAAAAAAATTAAAAAATTTGATAAAACTAAAAGTTGGTTCTTTGAAAAAATAAATAAGATTGACAGGCCCACAGCCATGCTAATGAAGAGAAGAAGAGAGAGAACTCAAATTACTAACATACGGGATGAAACAGGCAATATCACAACAGACACTACAGAAATACAGAAGATAATTAGAAAGTATTTTGAAACACTATATTCCAATAAAATAGAAGATAGTGAAGATATCGATGAATTTTTTAAGTCATAAGATCTGCCCAGATTGAGTCAGGAAGACACACGCAATTTAAACGGACCAATAACAAAGGAAGAAATGAAAGAAGCCATCAAAAACTACCAACCAAAAGAAGCCATGGACCGGATGGGTATACAGCGGAGTTCTACAAAACCTTTAAAGAAGAATTAATACCAATATTTTTCAAGCTATTTCAAGAAAAACAAAAAGAAGGAGCTTTTCCAAATTTATTCTATGAGGATAAATCACCCTGATCCTGAAACCAGACAAAGACACTTCAAAGAAAGAAAACTACAGACCAATATCTCTAATGAACTTCGATGCAAAACTTGTCAATAAAATCCTGGCGAATCGAATACAAAAGCATATCAAAAAAATTGTGCACCATGATCAAGTAAGATTCATCCGTGGGATGCAAGGCTTGTTCAATATACGGAAATCAATAAATGCCATTCACCACATCAATAGACATAAAGACAAGAACCATATGATCATCTCAATAGATGCAGAAAAAACATTTGACAAAGTTCAGCATCACTTTATGTTCAAAACACTAGAAAAACTAGGGATAACAGGAACTTACCTCAACATTGTAAAAGCTATATATGCTAAACCTCAGGCTAGCATCATCCTGAATGTGGAAAAACTGAAGGCATTCCCTCTAAAATCTGGAACAAAACAGGGATGCCCTCTATCACCACTTCTATTCAATTTAGTTCTTGAAATACTAGCCAGAACAATTAGACAGACAAAAAAAATTAAAGGCATAAAAATAGGAAAAGAAGTATTTAAATTATCGCTATTTGCAGATGTCATGAAAATATATTTAACAGACCCCAAAGGGTCTACAATGAAACGGCTAGAGTTAATAAATGAATTCAGCAAAGTGGCAGAATATAAAATTAACACGCATAAATGAAAGGCATTCCTGTATGTCAGCAACACAACTTCTGAAATGGAAATGAGAAAAACCACTCCATTCACAATATCCTCAAATAAAATAAGATACTTGGGAATCAACCTAACAAAAGACGTGAAAGTTTTATATACTGAAAACTACAGAACCCTAAAGAGAGAGAGAGAAGAAGATCTTAGAAGATGGAAAAACAAAAGACCCAGAATAGCAAAAGCAACTCTAAACAGAAAATATGAATCTGGAGGTATAGTGATACCAGAGTTCAAACTGTACTAAAAGCAATAGTAACAAAAACAGCGTGGTACTGGTAACAAAATAGGCAGGTGGAACAATGGTACAGAATAGAGGACACAGAAACCAATCCTCAAAATTACAACTTTCTTATATTTGAAAAAGGGGCTAAAAGCATGCAATGGAAGTAGGATAGCATCTTCAAACAATGGGGTAGGGAAAATTGGGGAAAGGTGGGGCAAGGGAGAGAAGTGAACAACAGCAGATGAGGTAGAGAAAGAAGATGGGAGGGGATGGGAGGGGGTATAGTAGGGGATAGTAGGGGATAGGAAATGTAGCAGAATACAACAGTCACTAATATGACATCATGTAAAAATGTGAATGTGTAACCGATGTGATTCTGCAACTCGTATTTGGGGAAAATTGGGAGTTCATAACCCAATTGAGTCAAATGTATGAAAGATGATATAGGATGAGCTTTGTAATGTTTTGAACAACCAATAAAAAATAAATAATTAAAGGTTTAAAGTTGAGTGGGAAGAAATCAGCTAAAAAAGAGTTGAGATGCATTCATTTTGCTAAGCAGAAACTTTGTTTTGTGTACTTGTAACTATCACAAATTTATTTTACCAGAAAACTGGCTTTTAAAAATGCACATAATTGAGATTAAAGGATAATCCACTTACCTTCAAGAAAAACTCATAGCATTTCCTATATTTTTCATATTTTATTTTTTTGTGAATATTTTGTCATGGACCAGGTCTAGACTTAGGCTATTCTTCCAGAATACTACCTCATCTGAAAAGTTGGTACAATGTGTTGGATTGTTCTTTTCATCTTTTATTTAATAGTTTCTAGATGATAATGTGTATTTTTCCATATGTTTGTTTGGACATACATACCCAACTATATCTTTGCATTTTCTGTTTTACTGGGGAAGAGACTCATCAAAAGCTCTTTATTATATGTATCAACAATCAAACATTTAGAGCATGCAATTATACATAATTTTGCATGAAAATATTTTTGTACCATTTTTATAAAGATTTAGAATTATTAATACTGTCCCTACTGTAATTAGTAACTCCTTACAAAAAGAATTAATCAATTGACTTTATATCAATTATGAATATGAAAATTACTAAAATAAGTATTTGGCAATTAATATGCAATTGATAGAAAGTGAAATCACAAGAAAGCCATTTAAAATGTCAGTGCATATGGTCCTTAAATAATAGGTTGTTCAAAAAAAAATTCTCTAATTCAAAAGAGTTAATATGCCATATTACAGCTAAATGTGATATAAAAACCTTAAATTATCAATATTGATAAATAAGAATGATACCTGTTTACTTAAATATGTTTATTTGATTTTCACTGTAAGATGTTAATTCTGGAAGACTTGAGAATTAAGAAAGACTTGGTCTATATTATTTCTAACAGGCTAATCAAAGTACTTTTAATATATATATATATATATATATATATATATATATATATATATATATATATATATATGTAACACATATGCATGAATATAGATACATATGCATAATAAATGTATTGTAATATATTTATCAGGTGGTTATAATTTTTAAATTTTCTCAAGAAAAGAATGACTATAAAAAACAGTTTTAAATGTAAATTTCATAGCATAGTACTGTTTGTAATGCTATGAGAGAAAAATACTTATGGAGGGAAAATGAAAAAGGAAGAGAGAGAAGGGGGAAAATGAGGAAGAAAGTGAGTAAAGAAGAGGGAGAGGAGTGTTTGATGAAAAGATAAAAGTGGAGGGGCTGGGTTTGTGACTCAGTGTTAACATGCTTGTCTAGCATGTGTGAGGCAGTGGGTTATATTCTCAGCACCACATACGAATAAATAAAATGAAGGTCTATCAACAACTGAAAAAATAAAAAAAGGAGAAATATTACCAAAATTCCAAGATTTTATGAATGTTAAATACAAAAAAATATGTTGCATAGCCTTATGTAAATTCTAGACTCCCCAAAATAATCATTAAATGCTAGATTATTAGTGTTATAACTAAAAATCCATTGCTCTTTCTTCTACATTCTGTGGCATGCTAGTGCTAAAATAAATTGTATTATAACACCAAAATAAAATTCTAATATTTATACAGTAACTGACCCAGTTTAACATCAATGCAAGAAGATTCCTATGTGATATAATGTGTATTTTGACGTTCATTTTTATTCAACACTGGTACATTACTATTTCTCCAGTTAATGCACATCATAGGATGTATATTTCATCCACAATTTAGCAAATATATACACATTTGTTTTGCTTTCAATCACTTTTGCTTCAGAACACATGTATTCCTCCATGTTTCTTGACTTCTCTTTTTGTGACACTTCTTTCCAAACACATTATTTTCGATTTCCATTATCACTTTTGAAGCAAAACTGACACACCCGTCATGATAAAACATAACACTAATATTACCATTAGATGTAAAACTGGTTTAAATGAATGATTGTACATCAATATAAGATTTCTGGTATACTTTCAGATATCAATTCAATCCATTATTCAAAGTGAAACCAGTTATATCATTTATTCACAGTATGGTCTATTCATGCATTGTCTATATATTGATAGACACATGGTACACCTCTGTGTACTCCCAACAATAATTTCTATATCTTCAAAATATTGCTCCCAGAAATGGTGGAAAAAATATGCATGTCAACTGATCTACATATACATTTTATCACAGTAATATTCTGGACACAAAATGCAAAGGTCACACTTATGACTGTCCCAAAGCCTAAATGGAAAGTGAACATGGATTACTAAAAACATCCATGTCCAGGTTGCCTAATGCTCTCAAATGTCAATCCTATTGGTGATTACATATGTGTTTCTTCCTAAGACTACATTTTCAATCTCACCCTGTTGAAACTGTCTAAACCTCTCACTCATTTTATAATTTGCCTGATTTCCTACTCTCTATTCACATCTGCTTTCCTACTTTTTTCCCCAGTTCATCATTGTGACTGACTCTTCACATGTGCTGACATTTATATTCAATCTCTACCAGAAACCCTATTGCTAAAGAACTTTTGGTCCATATTCTATACTCAATCTTCTTCGTAATCCTACCGACTATATTCCTAATCCTAGCAAAAATCCCTTTTTTAACTGGATGCTCTCTTCTACATTCAATCATCGAAGGTACAAGGATCTATGCCATTGCATATCAATTTATCTGAGACATATGTGCAGAACATAATTCAAAGCTAAGTATCCCACTCAAAGGCCAAATTCCCTTCTAGGATTCAAATCTTACCTAGATTTATATTTCAATACTTATATTTCACCTATATTTTCATGTAAATATCGCAGGTTTCCAATAACATTGTTCATCAAGCAGAATGATTCCTAACCCATATTGAACATGTTATTAATCCTAACCATACACTGTTCCTCAATCTAACTTTACAGAAGAGCAGAGACAGAGTTGGTATTACAATACAGGAATGTATGGATCTTCCACCTGCTGAGAACCTCAAAGGTCCATGTAGAAATAATCCCTGGAGAATGTGTAGGATGCTATGAACGACCTGAGAGGGCAAAAGTCATCTTCCATGGCAAAAAAACATGGTCAGGATAAAGGGTTGTGTCTTAATCAGAATCTCTCTTCTTAATGTAGAGAAGATGGACCAAACCAAGCCTCTGTGGAGAGCTGTTCCCCAGTACCTATGGTTGATATACCATTCTAACTTATGAAAATGTCAGAGGAAGTAGGTGCAGCCTCCATCTCATGGGACCCTTGGAAGCATCTGTTAGGACAAAGTGGTTGCCAAGGCTGTGACCTCATTCAGTTCCTGAAGGAAGTGACCTAACTCACTTTCTTGGTGATGGAATCTCTGAACTTGGGATCCAGGAAACCAGGCACACAGAGCCAGTCCCAGTACCAGTCCCAGTGGTCTCACTTGTTTGGATTTACCAAGGACAGAGTCAGTCTTTCTTGGTACCTACTGATGTGAGGATGGCCAAATGCCAGAAAAGCTCTGAAGAGGGGCCCTTCCTGAGAAAGCAGAAAGTGGCTCACCAATGGATCCTCACAACTTCACAGAGTTGGCCAAAGAAAACAGATCTGAGACAAGACAGGCCATTTTGGGGTAACATAGTATGGCCCACCATTCAGAGGACACACTGTATAGTCACAGACCTACTTGGGGAAAGGAGGTGCCTTTGTGGGTGTGGGTGTGAGTTTTTGGTTCTGTCTCATTTTCTGAGAATAGGTGGAAAAGGCGGGTTTTTTTTGGTTTGGTGTGGACTCTTTATAGTAGGTCGTTTGACAAGGTGAGTGTTTCTTTATCTATGTATTCCACTGTGTCCATGGTTGAAGACATTAGAAAAGAGAATGCATCAAGGATGTGTCCTGTCTATTAGGAAGCTTCCCAGCATTCATCCTGCCCGATTTATTAATGGACTGTGGCTTGTCTTATAGATGTGCAACACCTACTAAATTCCTAAGTTCAGGTTTTCTTTCTAAATTCTGGCCACTCTCCAAAATAGTCTTATGGATTTGTGTCCAAGATATGTACCCCTCCAAGCTCTGTGACATGGCCATGTACTGGATAGCTGAAGGAAATGGGAGCATCTCAGAAAACACAGATATCAGTGTGACCAGTAATGTCTCAGTGGAAAAACCCTTCTTTTGGCCTTTTGCTTACCTATTGATCTGTTGACCTGAATGTCAGGAGGTCTTTGCCTCAGTCCACCCATTTGGGAAGACTGATGAAAACTGTTTTCAAATGGAAATGCATGCGCATCACCTGTCGCTCTTTGTTTAATTGCTTAGGATAAGGATGTGTCTGATTCAGCCTCTTGGCCCTGTGTGATGCTGTGGCTTAGATTCTCAGCACCTCATGGATCTAAAGAAAGATTCCATGTGTGTATCCAAAACAAAAATGGTAAAAAACCACGCTGAATTTAGGAAAATAAGTGGCAAGGGAGCTCTTTTGAACACTGTCTTGGGCTGCGCCCCTCATGGAAAACTCCAGCAAGAGGTTATGATTAGTGTCTATATGGAAGAGGATGAGGGCCTTGTGGGAGTGTTTTGGTTTTAATTGTGTTTATTTGTGTGGTGGTTGGAAGTGATGACTGGGTCCACCTGGGCTTGAACTCTGGTGTGATACCCTTAGAGACTGAGGTCTAGAACTGACGTCAGAGAAGTATTGCCATGAATTGTGTTGGGGTTTTAGGAGGCCATGCATGAGAGTCGCTCTTGGAAACTGAGATCTTGGACCAGGGTAGCTTTCCACAGAACACTGGGAATCTCAGCCAGGATATCACATGATTTCATTCTGAAAGACTTGGCAGCAATAGTTGAGAGTCAAAACTCACATGGACCTCATATTGTAGACCTCAATGGGCCTGGCTTCATGTGACTTTTTGGTCACTCTTTGGGAAGACTTTCCTCTGAGAGTTCTCCAGAACTTTCATTGAAATAAACTTCCTCAACATTTAATGGTTCCTGAATAAATTTAAACCCACAGTGCCTCCAACTTCATCCTTTAAAAATGGCTAGATAAGTACCATGACATTTTTTAAATTCCCATGACCAGATGGCACTGGAGTAACTTTGGATCTTATGCTGTTGATCATGAGTGTACAAGACAGTGCCTTGATTGACTTGGTTTCATGAGAATGGTGTAGAACAGAGATGCCAGTAATTTGGAGACTGCTGAGTTGGGGCCTAGAGCAGTGATGTGCAGGTGTGTGATAAAACATCTGTGTTGGGGCCATGTGGATCTGCCATTGGCTTCCAAATGGCTTGTGACTGACATGCTGCAGCCAGCAGACCCTTATATGTAAAGGCATCTTGTTATATGGAGA
The DNA here is from genome assembly GCF_048772815.1 of Callospermophilus lateralis. Lineage (NCBI taxonomy): Eukaryota > Metazoa > Chordata > Mammalia > Rodentia > Sciuridae > Callospermophilus > Callospermophilus lateralis. Next base: position 53,891 of record NW_027514462.1, on the reverse strand, counting down.
TTTTTCAGGGCAATGTTCAGAATCAAGTTGCTATGGTCAAGGGGGCAAGCATGTGCGATAGAAGCCTGGTTGGTGCATTTATATGCAGACCCTGACACACCACATGTGACAGAAATCCCTCCAGCACTGTGCCCCAGTTGAAATCCTTGTATTTCAAGAAGCAAATACCAAACTCCAAGTGCAGCAGCAAGAAACACCACGAAAACTGGAGGATTACCAACTGGGTTCACAGTCCAAACAGGGAGACACTTAGCCCCAAGTTGCCACAGTTTACCTACAAAGAGAGAATTCAGAACTGCTGCCACATGTTCATTAGGAAAATAAGAAACAACATCCTCCAGGTCACATAGATGAAGACCCAGCTTTGATGGTCTCACTACAAAGAAAGCTAAAGCTTCTGACAACAACGTATATTTCAAGTGCCCAACCTCAGAGGCAGTTTCTCAAGAAGTCTTTAGGCAAGCAGAGCTCCATGTTTCTGGAGTGTTTACCCTTTCCCTTACTTTTGGAAACTCCTCTACCACCTTCAAGGTTGTGAACTCCTGAGCATTTTCCATTCCAGATATGTATTAACAGATTTTCTAATTCTTCTCCTCTAATTGTGTCTTACTTGGGGCGAAGGTAATGTCAAGGCATTTTTCTGGATGAGAGTGGAAAGATTTTTGTTTAGCATATGTTTGCATACACATTGGATTCATTTTCCTATTTTCCATTTGAAATACTGAATCCCTGACACTAACCCATACTGTACTAGAATCTGACTACTAATCCTAATATGATGGAGAAAAAGAATCCTAACAGAAAAGAAATAGAAGCTGTTCAGAGAAGGCATGGTATATATTTGGACTTGCCTTTTGCAAGTAGGTGTTATAATTCTAGTCAATTTTTAATTGAAATAGTCCTCCATGTGTTTTTAAAGTTAACAAATATGTGAATTCCTGTCTCCCTTTCACTGTAGACTATTCAGCACATCTATTTTATATGCACATAAAGAATCCTACCTTTTATCACGTGTATATTTTTGTGCGGTAGCTGATTTGGCAGATACAAATTTTGAGAAGAGATCACTCCTCCTAGATGCTGTTGGAACTGAAAATTGAACCTATGGGTGAGCTTCCTAGGAGAACAACATTATACATAAATCCCTGTTAAGTAAATTGAATATTTTTAGATCTGTGAATGATGTATATTTCATGGTGAATTTGGATTGGCATATATGTTGCTACATTTTAAAATTTGTGTGTGTGTGTGTGTGTGTGTATACACACATACACACTCTCCAGATTTTTCAAAATATGAAATATATGTGTCTTATTTACACTCCCTAAATTCATTCATGTTCAAGTATGTGGATTTATAATCAACTTTTCACAAGATTATTTTCAGAAATATTCATCCACCTGAAATTCATATTTGTTTTCTATTACTGAAAACTAACTTCAGTGAATGGTGCATACGTATCCTGTTGATAGTCACAGCCGAAGGGGCCACAGCAAACTTCCAGGTGCCAGCAAACTTTCAGCTGCAGGCTGATGATTGGCTCACAGCGGCCTTAGCAACTTCTAGCTCATTGTCTCCTCTGTGGTGATGCTCATTGGAGATGCTCATTGAGATGTTTCCCCGCCTTTCAGACTTCCAGCTTATGATTGGCTCACAGCAGCCCCAGCAACATCTAGCTGATTGGCTCCTCTGCGGTGATGCTTATTGGGCTGTTTCCCTGCCCATTCAGACCATGGAGCTGCTCATTGGGGGACTTTTTTGGCTCTGCCCACGTGACCCAGCCAATCTGCCTCAAGAGCAGGAGGATTGTGAGAAGTGGATAGAGGCTTTTGTGGGAGGGAGAGGCTTTTGGGAAGCTGGTGTTGGGAGTTGGGGTTCTGAGGATTTTTCCTGAGAGGCTGTTTTGCTTGGCGTGTGTGGTTCTAAAAATAAAGTTAGTTTCTTTTGACAAGTGGATTCTGATTGTGCCCAGCCAGACAGCGGCATTTGGTGGCTCATATGGGGAGCGACTGAGGGTAACTGATAAGGTAAACTGCTCGCTCTTGAGGGCAGGGCGAGAGGATGGGTAGCCATTTTATGATTCCTATTTTGTTTTAAGTTGCCTGTCCCTGGAGATGAGTGAGATGGAAGAAAAACTGCTCACATCTGAGGAAAAACTATTTGTGTCTGAGGAACAGATAGGGAGAAAGGCTATAATAATTTTTTGTTGTTCCATTTTTATTTCGTTCTATCTCTTTTTTTGTTTGGTGTTATCTTGTTGGTTTGTATTATAGTAGAAATATGGGATCAAAAATTAGTAAAAAACAAACCAAAAAAGTGTTAAGTAAATTGTTAGAGGAAGGAGGCATCCCAGTAAAATCAAGAGCAGTCATGGCAATTGTTGATACAATACAAAAATGTAGACCATGGCTTTTTAAGGAGGAGTTGTTAAATATATCACAATGGAACCATCATGGTGCAGATTTAAAAAGAATAGAAAAGAAAAGCCCAGGGATTCTGCCAGTTGGCACATTGCCATTGTGGACATTCATATCTTGTTTGCTTAGTTCAAAGCCTTCAGTTCAGTCAATGGTAGAGGAAGAAGAAGACATATTGATTCAAGTAAAACAGAAGGTGTCTCAAGTTAGTCAGACAGAAGAAAAAATTCAAGTAAAAGAGAAGGTCTCTCGAGCTAGTCAGATAGAGGAAACTATTCAAGTAAAAGAGAACGTCTCTCGAACTAGTCAGACAGAGGAAAAAATTCAAGTAAAAGAGAAGGCCTCTAAAGCTAGTTAGACAGAGAAAGAAAGTGTAAAACAGTAAAAAACATCAGGGGAAATTTACAACAGGAGACTGCTACTAACACCTTTCTATCACCAGATGACATAAGTGTCCAACTAACAAGGCCACTTTCTTATGCTGGGAGGCCCCCAACTCCCGCAGTTGATAGTTAGGATCCTGAGACAAGATCTCAAATATTAACATGCCCTGTATTTGAGGGAGGAGGGCAGCGTGTTTACCATGCTTTAAATTTCAAAACAGTGAAGCAGCTAAAAGAGGCTGTAACAACCTATCGTCCTCAAGCACCCTTCAATGTAATCATGGTCGAATCCATTAACAACTTGAACATGAAGCCAGTGGATTGGGCTAATATGTGTAATTTTGTGCTAAATGGAGGACAATGCATGTTATGGAAGGTTGCCAATGAGGAATGTTGAAAGGAGAGAGCTAGGCGAAATGCAGGAGCTGGTTATCCTCAGAGAAATCTAGATATGTTGTTAGGAAAGGGACCTTATGATGATCAGCCTCAGCAAATTGCATATGATCATGGTGTATGTGCAGAAATTGGTGTAGATGCAATTAAGGCATGGAAGACTTTACAAGAACATGGAGGTTTACAAGGTCAATTATCTAAGGTAATACAAGGAGCTAATGAACCTTATGCTGAATTTGTAGATAGGCTTATTCAAAGAGCTAACAGAGTTTTTGGGAATACAGAACAAGCAATGCCATTACTAAAACAACTGGCTTATGAGCAAGCGAATCGTTGTTGCAGAGATATCATTAGACCATGGAAAAATGAAGATTTAAACACATTGATTTAATTATGTAGAGACATTAATGAACAAGAGCAAGTCATGGCAGCTGCAGTAAAACAGGCTTTAGTTGCCAGATACATTAATGAACAAGGGCAAATTGTGGCAGCTACAGTAAAACAGGCTTTAGATGCCAGACCAAGAACATGCTACCAATGTGAAGAAACAGGACATTTTAAAAGGAATTGGCCCATAGAAGGAGGGTTTAACAATATTAGTTATCAAAGGAGTAGAATACCAGGTATTTGGCCACAATGCCATAGAGGGAGACATTGGGCTAATGAGTGCTGTTCTCAAACCACCATAGAGGGTACTCAATTATCAAAAAATGAACAAGGACCAGGTGTTTATCCACGATATCATGGAGAAAGGCATTGGGCTCAATTGCCAAATAAATGGACAGGGGGTTTCAATGCTCCGGGGCCCCAAACCACAAATATACAGAGCACTGGAGGAACCCAGCAACCCCAACAGGGTAGTGCCCAGGACACATTGTCCATCAGATCCCTCATCAGACAAACCAGAGGGAGCACAGTGTTGGACATCTGTGCCTCTGCCAGATCAGTACTAACTCCAGAGATGGGAGTTCAAATCATTCCCACAGGGGTAAAAGGACCTCTTCCCAAAGGAACCATGGGCTTATTATTGGGATGCAGCTCTTCTACTCTAAAAGAACTTATGATAAGTCCTGGGGTGATTGATCCCGATTATGAAGGTGAAATAAAAATTATAGCCAGTTCTCCAAAGGACATATCAGTAATTTCACAAAGAGATAGAATAGCACAGTTACTAATAATACCCAGCCTATATGATAAATTTTCCAGTCGTACTGTAGAAAGATGTTCCAAGGGATTAGGCTCCACAGGTGTAGATTTGGCTATGCTTTCTTTAAATTTAGATTCTCGCCCCATGCTAAAACTAAATATTCAAGGGCATGAATTGAATGGGCTACTGGATACAGGTGCAGACATTAGCATCATCTCTCGTCAAGAATTGACAAAAACATTGGCCATTACAACAAGCCACTCAAACGCTTCGAGGCCTATAAGTGGCGACTAATCCCCATAGAAGTAAAATGGTATTAGATAGGAATGATCCTAAAGGATGTGAAGGAACTATACAGCCATATGAATTGGATCATCTTCCCATAAATTTATGGGGACGAGATGTCCTAGATCAATTAGGTTTGACATTAACAAATAACATCAACCAAAATGCAGCCACTATTATGACTAGACAAGGTTTTAGGAAAGAAAAAAGATTAGAAAAACAAGAATAAGTCATAGCAGCACCAATACAAATAGATCAAGGAACAGAGAGACATGGGTTGGATTTTCAGAAAGGGCCACTGAGACAATAAAAATTACCTGAAAATCAGAAAGACAGCATGGGTTCCTCAGTGGCCCCTGACTGAAGAAAAGATACAAGCAGTCCATGACCTGGTAAAACAACAATTAGCAGAAGGACATATACAACCGACTGTATATCCCCAAAATACTCCCATTTATGTCATCAAAAAGAAATCTGGTAAATGGAGACTATTGCAAGATTTTAGAGCCATTAATAATGAGATGGTTATTATGGGACCTGCTCAATCAGGGATTCCTCAATTGTCTGCTTTGCCAATAACCTGGTATGTTTTAGTTATAGATATTAAATATTGTTTTTTTTTTTCAATTATAATTCATCCTAAGGATAGTCCAGGTTTTGCTTTTACTATCCCTGCACTGAATCATGAAGGTCCTGATCAGAGATATGAATGAAAAGTACTCCCTAAAGGGATGGCTAACAGCCCAACTATGTGTCATATTTATGTTAACAAAGTAATCCAGCCACTTAGAAATCAAAATTCTGAACACAAATATTTCACTATATGGATGATGTATTATTAGCACACAAAGCTAAAAACACATTGCTAGAAAGTTAAGCCACACTTACAAACTTATTAAAAATTATAATGTAGAGATAGCAATAGATAAAGTACAATTAAATTTTCCAATTAATTATTTAGGAGTTCTGTTATCCTCAACCATGGTCAGTCCACCAAAAATTCAAATACGAGTAGATCAACTCAAATCACATAACGACTTTCAAAAGTTATTAGGAGACATTAATTGGATAAGGCCTTATCTAGGTATACCAACAGGAGAGTTGGGACCTTTATTTGATATCCTATAAGGTCTATCAGATAAAAATTCACCCTGCATGTTAACACCTGAAGCAAGAAAGGCAATAAAAATCAATGAAACATATATGGAAAATATGCATTTGGATAGAATTGATATAAGTTTTCCTTTATTATTTATTGTACTACCAACAAAAAATATTCCTACAGGAGTATTTTGGCAAGAAGGTCCATTATTATGGATACATTTATCTTATTCTCCTTACACTATTCTTACTAGGTATCCTGAGGCTTTAGGATAATTAATACTCAAAGGAATTAAAGCAGCAAAGGGAGTGTTTGGAATTTCTTCCAATAAAATTTTTACTCCATATACTCTGAATCAAATTGATGAGTTAGCTAATGAGTTAAATACTTGGGCAATAATCATGGTCCAATCTAATGTTTCATTTGATAACCACTTACCATCTAACCCTTTATTTTCTTTTTGGTCATCGCATCCTGTAATTTTTCCAAAATTGAGAAGAAAAACACTTATCATGAATGCTTCAAATATATTCACTGATGTATCAAATAATGGTACAGCAGCAATAGTTATACCTGATAAAACTTATAAATTTTTAGTACCCAAACAATCAGCTCAAAAGGTAGAGCTTAATGCAGTATTACAAGCTTTTGAGATATTTAAATATTCTGTATTTAATTTATTTTCCGATAGTCAGTATATAGTTAATGCTATAGTATCCCTTAAAGTTGCTGGTAAGATTTCTCCTTTCTCTACTGTTTTCTCTTTCTTTCCAATATAAAAAGTCTAATCTGGGACAGAAAAGATCTATTCTTTATAAGACATATCAGGGCACATCCAAAAAGAAGATGATTTGACTCAAGGCCTTATCAGCTGATATCCAAAATTCCAGTTTGACTATCCTTACATCTGAGATAGAACCAGGATGCTTTTTTCATTATCTATTTTATTATTGCCCTTTCCCACATTCTATTTTGTTTTTTGAGCTCATACAGACCTAGTTTAATGTTTTGCTGATCAGTTCTATTTTTTGACAAAAGAGTTTTTGAACATTGCAATGGAGATTTCACGTGTAAAAAGTTATAAGGCCTTTACTATTAGGTTATGTGTTGTATGTATTATATTATGTGTGCACACTTGTGTTTTGTGTTATATGTTTGAATGTTCGTATGTCCATATATGATATATGATGAGCGCTCATAAAAAAAATGGATCCAAATATTTTTTTATTCACATTATTTAAATGGTTTAATTTAAATTGGGTAAAGAGCTGTTGAGGTTTGTTTTAAAATTTGAAAAAAAGGAGGTTAACAGATCTGTTTCCTTTCTTTCACCTTTCCTTTTCATTATATTTAATAATTATCTTCAAGACAATGTAAATAGTTAAGAAAATTGTTTTCTTTCAGTGCCTTCTGGAATGTTACATAATTTTTCTTTAGCCATTATTGCCAGAATTCCTATCTTCATCCCAGTGCTGGTGAAATCAAAGATAAAACCAATCTACAGCTTCTGCAATAGCCATCACTGAAATGCTTGCAGAACTTGCCTAGACACATTGAGAACTCTTCTGTATGCATTGTAAACTACCTGTTTGTGCAGCGACTTGTGGTAGTGTTCGGGTATATTTGCTGATGATGTCATCGGTGGTACAATTTTTCCAAAAGGAGCTGTCAATTGGCTTGGTGTATCTTCCTCTCTTCTGTGTGTCATTATCGTCCAGCTAATGTTTGGGGGCCATTAGAGGTGAGGCAAAGAACCTCACCACCCCCCGGTGGTACAAAGACCTCTCCACAGGTGTTGCTGTAAACTGGACCGGTAGTCAGTGATGGGTAAGATTCAATTGCAATGGTACCAACTTAACGGGTAAGGACCATATGTACTATTGGACAACCTAAGGCAGGCACTGTCCCTAAGCCACATGTGTGTTGTTTAAACAGAGAGGGGGAGATGTTGAGAGCCACATCCGAAGGGGCCCCAGCAAAATTCCAGAAGCCAGCAAACTTCCAGCTGCTGGCTGATGATTGGCTCACAGCAACATCTAGCTGATTGGCTCCTCTGCGGTGATGCTCATTGGGCTGTTTCCCTGCCCTTTCAGACCACGGAGTTGCTCATTAGGGGACTTATTTGGCTTTACCCACATGACCTAGCCAATCGGCCTCAAGAGCAGGAGGATTGTGGGAGGTGGAGAGAGGCTTGTGTGGGAGGAAGAGGCTTTTGGGAAGCCAGTGGTGGCAGTTGGGGCTCTGAGGGTTTTTCCTGAGAGGCTGTTTTGTTTGGCGTGTGTGGTTTTAAAAATAAAGTTAGTTTCTTTTGACAAGTGGCTCCTGATTGTGCCCAGCAAGACTGCGGCATTATCCTAATATTTCTACAGCAACTGCCCCAGTTTAACAGCAATGCAAGTAGACTCTTATGGGACATGATTTGTATTTTGATGTTCATTTTTATTCAACACTGGTACATTACTATTTCTTCAGTTTATGCACATCAGAGGGTATATATTTCTTGCACAAGTTGGCAAATTTATAGGCATTTGTTTCACTTTCAATCACTTCCTGCTTCAGAACACATGCATTACTCCAGGTTTCTTAACTGGTCTATTCGTGAGACTTCTTTCCAAACATATTATTTCCGATTTTCTTTATAATTGTTTAAGCAAAACTCACACACACTTCATGATAAACCATAACTATCATTTCACAATTAGATGTATAACTGTTTGGAATGAATGATTGTATATCAATATAAGATTTCTTATATATTTTCTGATATCAATTCAATCCATGATTTAAAGTGGAACCAGTTATATTATTTATTCACAGTATGGTCTATTCATGCATTATCTATATTCATAGACACAGGGTACACCTCTTTGTACCCCCAATACTAATTTATACGTTTTCAAAATATTGCTCCCAGTAATAGAGGAAGAAATACTCATGTCACCTGATCTAAATATGCATGTTATCACAGTAATATTCTGGACGCAAAATGCAAAATTCACACGTGTGATTGTACCAAAGCCTAAATGGACACTGAACATGGATTACTAAAAACATCCATGTCCAGCTTGCATAACGCTCTCAAATGTCAATCCTACCGGTGACTACATATTTGTTTCTTCCTAATATATTCAACCTCAAAACTGTTGAAAATGTCTAATACTATCACTCACCCTGTACTTTGCCTGTTTTCCTAATGTCTCTATTGATATCGGCTTTCCTATATATTTTCCCCAGTTCATCATTGTGACTGACCCTTCACATGTGCTGACATTGATATTCACTCTCTAACCAAAACCCAATTGCTAAAGAACTTTTGGTACAAATACTAAATTCACCCTTGTTCCAAAATCTACTAACTATCTTCCTGATCCTATTGATTATCCCTGTTTGAGTGGATGTTCTCCTCTACATTCAATCATCCAAGGTACAAGTCCTATGGCATTGTATATCGACTTATCTGAGACATGTGTGCAGAACGTAATTTAAAGCTATGTATCGCAATCAATTGCCCAATGCACTTCTGAGCTTCAAATCTCACCTAGATTTCTGTTTACATACTTATATTTCACCTCTGTATTCCTATAAATATTGCAGGGTCCCAATACCATTATTCATCCCACAGAATGATTCCTAAACCAAATCGATCCTGTTATTATCCCTAACCATACACTCTTGCCTCAATCTAACATTACAAAAGAGCAGGGACAGAGTTCATCTTACAATACAGGAATGTAGGGGATCTTACACCTGCTGAGAACCTCAAATTTCTATGCAGAAATGATCCCTGGAGAAGATGTAGGCAGCTATGAAGGACCTGAGAGAGCAAAAGCCATCTTCCATGGCAAACACCCTGTGATAACGAAGGGATGTGTATGAATCAGCCTCTCTTTTCTTAATGTAGAGAAGATGGACCAAACCAGACCTGCGTGGAGAGGTGTTCCCGGGTGGCCATTGTTGATATACCATTCAAACTTGTCAAAGTGTCACAGGAAGTAGGGGCAGCCTCCATCTCATGAGACCCATGAAAGCAACTGTTAGGACAAAGTGGTTGCCAAGGCAGTGATCTCATTCAGTTCCTGAAGGAGGTGACCTACCTAACTTCGTTGGTGATGTAACTCTCTGAAATTGGGATCCAAGAAGCCAGGCACCCAGAGCCAGTCCCAGTCCCAGTCCCAGTGGTCGAACTTGTTTGGATTTACCAAGGACAGAGTCAGTCTTTCTTGGTACCTAATGATATGAGGATGGCCAAATGCCAGTAGAGCTCAGAAAAGGGGCCTTTCCCTAGATAGCAGGTATTGGCTCAATGCTGCCTGCTGACAACTTCGTAGAGTGGGCCAAGAAGAACAGATCTGAGACAGGCCAGGCCATTTTGGGGCAACATAGTATGGCCCACCAGTCAGAGGACACTCCAGATAGTCACAGACCTACTTGGGGGAAGGAGGTGCTTTTGTGGATGTGGATGTGAGTTTGTGGTTTTGTCTCATGTTCTGAAAATAGGTAGGAATGGTGGTTTGTATGGTTTGGAGTTGACTGTTTCTAGGAAGCCGTTTGGCAAGGCGAGTGTTTCTATGTCTGTGTATCCACTGTGTTCGTGGTTGTAGTCTTTAGAAAAGAGAATGCATCAATGGAGGTTTCCTGTCTAGTTGGAAGCTTCCCAGCATTCCTCCTGCCCACTTTATAAATGGACTGTGGCTTGCCTTATGGATGGGCAACACCTACTATCTTCCTAAGGTCCTCTACACATCTTGATTTCTGGCCTCTCTCCAGAATAGGCTCATGGTTTTGTGGCCAAGATATGTACCACCTCCAAAATCTGTTACATGGCCATGTAATGGATAGCTGAAGGGAATGGGAACATCTCAGAAAACTCAGATATCAGTGTAACCAGTAAAGTCTCAGTTTAAAAACCTTGCTTTGGCCCATTTGCTTACCTATGGTTATGTTGCCCTGAATGTCAGGAAGGTATTTGCCTCAGGCCACCCCTTTCTGAAGCCTGAAGAAAACATTTTTCAAATGGAAATGAATGGGCATCACCTGTGGATCTTTGCTTAATTGCTTTGGAAAGAGATGTGTCTGAATCAGCCTCTTGGCCCTGTGTGAGGTTGGGGCTTTGATTCTCAGAAGGTGATAGATCTTAAGAAAGATCCCATGTGTGCTTGGGTGTTCTATTGCCTCCAACTCACATAAAGGATTTATACCCGACAATCAGTAGGATTAAATTGGAGAATCAGAACAGTATTAACGGCAGGCCTATTTGATCACTCCTGGTTCACAGGAAGGGTGTCTAGGTCACCCTGACTTTAGGCAAATGAGGGGCAAGGGAGTTTATTTTGGAAACTGTCTTGGGCTTCGCCCCTCATGGAAAATTCCATTCAGAGGTTACGATGAGTGTCTATATGGATGATGATGAGGGCCATGTGGCAGTGTTTTGGTTTTAATTGTGGTCATTTGTGTGCTGGTTGGAAGAGATGACTGGGTACACCCGGACCTGAACTCTGGTGTGATTCCCCTTAGAGACTGAGTTCTGGAACTGACTTCAGGGAAGTATTGCCATTAATTTTGGTGGGATTTTAGGAGGCCACACATGAGAGTCGCCCTTGGAAACTGAGATCTAGTCTCAGGGTGTCTTTCCACAGTGCACTGGGAATCTCCACCAGGATATAAGACGATTTTATTCTGAAAGACTTGGCAACCATAGTAAAGAGTCAAAACACATATTGAACTCACATTGAGTAGACATCAATGGGTCAGGCTTCATGTGACATTTTGGCCACTCGTTGGGAAGCGTTGCCTTTTAGAGTTCTCCAGAGCTTTCATCCTCACCATTTAATGGTTCCTGAATGAATTGAAAAACCAGTGCATCCAACTTGATACTTGAAAAATGGCTAGATAAATACCATGAAATTTTTGAAATTCCCATGACCAGGTGGCACTGGAGAACCTTTGGATGTCCTGTTGCTGATCATGAGTGTACCAGACAGTGCCTTGAATCACTGGGTTTCATGAAAATGGTGTAGAACAGAGATGCCAGTAAGTTGGAATTTGCTGAGTAGTGGGCCTAGAACAGTGGTGGGCAGGTGTGTGATTAAACATCTGTGTTGGTGTCATGTGGATTGGCCATTGGCTTCCAAATGGCTTTTGACTGACATGGTGCAGCCAGCAGACCCTTGCATGTAAAGGCATCTTGTTATATGGAGAGGTTTCAGGGCAATGTTCAGAATCAAGTTGATAGGGACAAGGGGGAAGTCTATGTTGGATATAAGACTGGTTGGTGCATTCTCCTGGCAGACCCTGACCCACCACACATGACAGAACTCCCTCCAGCACTGTGTCCCAGTTGAACTACTTGTATTTCGTGAAGCAAACACCAAACTCCCATTGCAGCAGCTAGAAAGACCATGAAAAATGGAGGATGACCACATGGCTTCAGAGTCCACACAGGAAGACACTTAGCCCCCATTGGCCACAGTTTACATACAAAGAGAGAATTCTGCACTACTGCCTCATGTTCATTAAAGAATAAGAAAACATGTTCTCCAGGTTACATAGATGCAGACCCAGCTTTGATGGTCTCACTGCAAAGGAAGCTAAAGCTCCTGACTACAACATATATATCCAGTGCCCAAACTCAGAGGCAGTTTCTCATAAGTCTTCCGGTCAGCAGAGCACCATGTTTGTGAAATGTTTACCCTGTCCCTTACTTTTGGAAACTCTTCTACCACCCCCAAAGTTGTGAACTCCTGAGCATATTCCATTCCAGATAAGTATTTATAGATTTTCTAACTCTTCTCCTCTAATTGTGTCTAACTTGGGGCGAAGGTAATGTCAAGGCATTGTTCTTGATGAGAGTGGGATGATTATTTTAGCACATATTTGCATAAACATTGGATTGATTTTCCTAATTTTCATTCGAAATACTGAATCACTCCCACTAACCCATACCCTACTAGACTCTATATTCTGACTCCTAATCCTAATATAATGGAGAAAAATAACCCAAAATGAATAGACATACAAGCATTTCAGAGGAGGCATGGTGTATAATTGGACTTGCCTTTTGCATTATGTAGAATTGGAGTTATAAATCTAGTCAATTTTTTGTTGAAATAGTTCTCCATGTGTTTTTTTAACTTTTGTTGTTTGTTGTTCAAAACATTATATAGTTCTTGATATATCATATTTCACACTTTGATTCAAGTGAGTTATGAACTCCCATTTTTATCCAGTATATAGTTTGCAAAATCATATCAGTTACGCATCCATTGATTTACATATTGCCATACTAGTGTCTGTTGTATTTTGCTGCCTTTCCTATCCTCTACTATCCCCCCTCCCCTCCCCTCCCCTCCCATCTTCTCTCTCTACCCCCTATACTGTAATTTATTTTTCCCCCTTGTATTTTTCCCTTTCCCCTCACTTCCTCTTGTCCGTAATTTTGTATAACCCTGAGGGTTTTCTTCCATTTCCATGTAATTTCCCTTCTCTCTCCCTTTCCCTCCTACCTCTCATCCCAGTTTAATGTTAATCTTCTTCTCATGCTCTTTATCCCTACTCTGTTCTTAGTTACTCTCCTTATATCAAAGAAGACATTTGGCATTTGATTTTTAGGGATTGGCTTCCTTCACTTAGCATAATCTGCTCTAATGCCATTCATATCCCTGCAAATTCTATGATTTTGTCATTTTTTAATGCTGAGTTAAACTCCATTGTGGCCTCTGGCGTGCGCCCAGGTTTCCGTTCCTGTCTTCCTGTTTGTTAATTTCTGGCCTATTTATTGTTGTGACCAGGACCTTAGTCAATGCCTTAGTCTGTCTTTTGCATCTCTCATCTTCCCTTTGCTCCCTTTCTTTCTCTTTGTTTCTCTCATATAGTATACTTTCTCGGCTTCTCTGACTAAATCTCCCAAAGTCATATCTTGTGATCCCTCTAAGAGTTGTAACTTTCTTTTAATATCCAGGGCAGCTTGCCCAATGAAGGCCATCATGACAGATGCCTTTTGATCCTCTGCCTGAGGATCAATAGGGGCTCGAGCCTTTGACTGAGGGGGAAACCTGTCCTCAGGGAAGACTTAAAAAAGCGGAGCTTGCGATTGCCTCAGCAGACACCACCGAAAGACAGATCCAGGAGGAGAGTGGGGATGACACATGGTGAGTGACCCACCATGGGACAAGCAGTTTCGTCACATGATTTGTTTTTGTCAGGCCTCAAGGAGGCCCTCAAGACATAGGGGGCACATGTTAAGAAAAAGGACTTAAAATTATTCTTTTCATACATAGGAGAATTATGTCCATGCTTTCCCCCTGAAGGGTCCATTGATGGTAGAAAATGGCTTAGAGTAGGAGACTGTTTAAACCATTTTTTTTGTTGTTGTTGAAGAAAAAGTCCTAGAACAAAGGTATATTAGACCTTTTGTAGACATTAATATTTTATTAGATTTTTAAACACCTAGAAAAATTTGTAAGTTTAAATTTAAAGACATTTATATTTATCTGTTTATCCAATTTAAATCGAACCATTTAAATCACGTGAATTAAAGATCTTTGGATCCACTTTGAAATAGTAAGCTTGCCTTAATTTGATTTTAATTGGAGTCAGTGGTCTTTTCTTGCATCCTGGTGTAATATTTTGTAGTTTCCCATCGAGATGACCCTGCCCCAATAGATCACAAGACCAGACTACTGGAAATTCTGAAGCTGGCCTTCCCTCCAGGGCTCCGGCATGAAGAGGCAATTTCCAAGGCCTTGGTGTGAGATTTTGGTCCAGGGAGCACTGCAGTGAACCACCGCCCTAAAACTATTAGCAAGCACATGGTGGAGGAGGCCTCCATAGGTAACTGGCGCCTATATAACATCTGATATCCGGTTAAGGGAGATCTCTTCTGATGACAGAGTGGTGTCCTGGGGAGACACACATATACTCCTGTCTGGTACAGTAACGAGAATCATTCTGTCCTCTGTTATGTTCTGTAGGGAATTCCTCTGAAAGCATAGAGAGGTGCCAATGGGCACGCAGGAGCTCCTATCCCAGAGCTTTAGCAAGACGTTGCATAGTTCCTCTGTTTTTCTGTTTCTGCGCTGGTTTTCTGTTTTTTTGTGTGTTTTGTTCTGTGTTTCATATGTTTTTTTTTGGGGGGGGTTTGTTTTAGTGTGTTTTGTTGTGTGATTTCTGTGGTAAAACTTAACTGAAAATGGGTAATAAAGCAAGTAAACTGACACCCATTTGGACTGTGTTTTAAAGAACTGTGATGAACTTTAATACCCTTTGTTAAGCAGGATGAGAGAAACCCCTAGCTGGCTGCCTGGAGCACACCCACTGCAGAGGGCAATGCCTGCTGGGGACCTAAGAACTGAGTATCTCCCAGGTTAACACGTGAAACTCCTTAAAACCCCTTGTCCCTTCAGATCGATAGAATCACAACCATTGGGCAGAGACCCCTGTTTTTCTCCTTTGTTAGCAAAGCAGTAAATCTCCCTTTTTCTTTTTCTCAAACCCTGTCCTCATTATTAAATTGGTATTAATTGGCTTCAAAATCAGGAACCAAACTTTAAGTTACAATTTTTGGTACCCCCCACACCCCGGAACTCTTTGAGAGCTGACTACTGAAATGTTAGGAGACGGAGCGTGCTTGGGGTGGAACCGAACAAGAGGAGCTAATCCTGTAAGTGAAAGGAGGGACTGAGGGACTTCCAGCAGCTGCCCAAGCCCTGTTGCTTCAGAGAATTACCTACTTCCTTCCCTGCACTGTAAGGATTTTGCCATCTCTGCTTTCTTAAAAAAGAGAAAAAGAAAAAGGGGACACTAAATACAGTAAAGTCACCATGGAGACCCTTGATTTTACATTTCAGGTTGTCCCTCTGTGAAAACATCTGGTTCCCTTGTGGGAAAATCTATGGTGCCACTGGTGTAGGAGATTTTTCTCTTATCTGCTCTGGTTTAAAGGCTTCTGTCTGTAAGCCATAGTCTGGAGCTCCTTTCAGTCTGTCTTGTGTCTTTGTTTCTGGCCCTTTAAGACATGTGCAATAATGTGTTGATATTATAAACCATTTCTTGGGAATGATCTTAGCTGAATGTGTATCTAAATGATGATGTTTTATTGTAACAATCTGGCATCTGAATGGGTTTTTGAAGCATTGCACAATCTTGCAGTTAAAAGTCGGGTTTAGGAAATTGTTTAGTTTATGATTTCAGATAATTCATGCCAGAGAACTTAAATACTTAGAATGGAAAACTAGAGAACTCTACTTCCAAGTTGGCAAGTAACTTCCCAATCATTCAGGCTTTTTTTTCACCAATTTTTAATTGGGTAGCCTGGGAAAATGTCACTGTGTCTACCAGTGCATTAATTTGGACAAGGATAGTAAATCATAGTATGGTATCTGTTGACAAAACAAGATATAAAGATGTAAAATTTTGTAAACTGTGTCTTAAACTTGTATCATAAAATTTTGTGAATTTTGTCTTAAAATTGTATTATAATTTTCAACATCTGAACCTGAAAATTATGGTTGAAATGCCTTAGGCCTGAGGTGTCTGCTCAGAATAGCAGCTTTTTCCTGCTCCTTCCAGACCTCAGCCAGGACTTATGTTGAATGGCAAATGAAAGAGGCCTGCAAGCTCAGTAGGAGAGTGATCTGAGGCCTAAAAAAAATTAAATTGTATGGTATTTACTAATTAATGGCCAGTCAATTTTTCTAGGACTCTTATTTTTTCCTTAGATTCTTTATTTTTTTTGAGCTCATGATTTTGATCCTAAAAACCTAGGATGATGTTTTTCTGACCAGTTCTATCTTTGACTAACTGTGTAGTTTTTGAAACATTGCAATGGATATTTCACCTGGAAAAGCTACAAGGCCTTTACTATTATTATGTGTGCACAATTTTGGTATGTGTTGTATGTCTATATATTCATTTGTCCGTATATCATATATATGATACACAAATTAACATTTATAAAGAGCACTCATTAAAACAAAAACGCTCATAAAAACAAATTTTAAAAAGTGGATCCAAAGATCTTTAATTCAAGTGATTTAAATAGTTGAATTTAAATTGGATAAAGAGATAAAAATAAATGTCTTTAAATTTAAGCTTACAAGTTTTTCTAGGTGTTCAAAAATCTAATAAAATATTAATGTCTACAAATGTTCTAATATGCCTTGGTTCTAAGACTTTTCCTTCAACAAAAAAATGGTTTACATTGTTCAATATATTTGTCTAATATATTGATAAATAAGTAAAGTAAATTTGATATGGGATTACTCATTCATGAGTACTTTTGTTAGATATCTGATTGATTTACTAAGGTCTGTATAAGTTTGTACTAATGTCTGTATAAGATTGTAATAATCAGTCGTGTTAAAGAGACAAAAATTTCTTAAAACATAAGTTTACCCATAACATTGTGTTTATTAAGTTTTATTTTTTCTAGAGCAAGCAACCATAAAAATTAAACAACTGATTAAATAAGAACTGTTATTTTAGAGCACTGTACTGCCATTTATTTAAAAGCTAAACTTGGTTAATGTAGAAACTTCAATGTAATTGTGATGCTATTAATGTGCTCATATCTTTCAGGTATACGAATCTGTAAGGTAGAAACTTTAAAAGAGCATTATTTCAAGCTGGTGTTCTGAAGTTGTATGGTAAAAAAATATATTGGGCATTCATTTACTTCTTGTCAATAAGATATGTAAAGTTGTATGTTACTTTTTACATTGGGGAACAATTTAAATGTATTTTTATGTTAATGAGAGTCTAATCTATATAAAGGTTAAAAACTTTCAGCCTTTCTTAAATTCATGTTTTAAATGTGATATCATATGGTGTTAACTAATGTTCATGTGACCTCAAATAATATATGTAATCTTTGTAAAATGATATTTAAAAAAACAAAGATCATCTTTAGAAGTAAAACACTTAAGTTTTATAAAGAGCCCTGCCTTACCTGAGATAAGGCTCTGTGTCCCATCTTACTATATGTGAGAATGACTACGAAAGCAGTAGGTCAGATATTATTTCATTTAAAGTTATGTTCAAAAGTTGTTTTTTTTTCTGTCAAGATTTCTAGGATCTCAAACAGGGGATATAATGTATAACTCAGCTTAAAACTTCAGGGTAGCTATTACACGAACTAAGTATTTTTACTCTTGTTAAAAAATTTTATTTTGTAATTTCCTTATAAGTGATCTAAAGATTCCTTGTTAGTGTTTTACAGAAGTGTTGCTTTAAGAACACAACATGGGTTAATTTAAGATAATAAGTCATCACCTACAAGACAGACAGAATAATACAGATCCCAGTTAATAAAAAAGATAAATAATTATAAAGTTATAGACATTAAAGCCCAGTACTCTTAATATAAGGCTGTTAAAATTTATTTGATGGATGATTAAGATTAGGATTTATATTAAAGTTACATGAAAAGGGACAAGAAAACCAATATTTGGCTCTTGCCCTCTGAGTCAGTCTGAATCCAGGGAACAAGGGACTTCTCAAAAACCTTTGCAACTCTGGGCCTCATATCTTCCTAATTAGGGAGATTAATGAGACCCCTGGAGAACAGAAAGCCAATCAGTGCATTTGCTAAGAAGAGGAGAGTCATCAGAGAAGGGAGACATCCCTGATGCTTCCAAGGGTAGCCACATGGTCAAGCAAGACCTGGACCCACCTAGCGCAAATGGCACTAGCAGAACTGAGAAGCTGCTCTCAAGTTTCCCCAGGAATGACTCCCATAAAAGCTCAGCTGACTGTTAACAATAGATAGAAACAAAAGTCAGTTTGACTGTTTCATGATAAACACTTAGGAAAGACAGTTAAAACCAAAATACAGCCATTCCTGGGCATTTTAAATAATAATATTAATAATAATAATAATAATTTTTTATACACATTATGTTAGCCTCCCAAAATAAGTAAGACTGGAGGCTACAAAGAAGGATTCCCAGAAAGGAATGCCTGATAACTATAAAAAGAGACTATCAAGAGGAGCTGCCAGAGGCAGAAATTTTTAGTTTAAGGCCTACAGATATTCCTAACCTACAGGTAGGGTTGGTGTTTGCTAGTACGATTATCCAGCCCTGAGTAACAGAATTAAAGGTTTCTCTATTACACACAGAGGTCATACTAGTAAAATGATTTTGCAAGATCAGATGATATTAAATCATTAAACTGTATCTTATGGAGAGGGATAACTGTAACACTAAATGTTAAATATTAAGTTGACAGTCCTGATAACTGGGAATATTAAAGCCTGCTGAGGGAACTTCTATACAGTGACATGTTCCAGCTGCTGCAACATTTTTTCAGTACTCATGGTTCTTGTTTCTCACACAGAAGAACCCATCTCCAGATGAATTTACAACCTGTTCTTCCCCAACCAGACTTCAAAACGAACTGATTTCTAAAAGGCAACTCATGTTCCTCAACTGACTTCTAAAAAGCAACTCATGTCCCTTATACTGTGCCCACTCACGTCACTCTCTCTCATCTCAGAAGAAGCCAAAATGAGTGACGCCTCTCGTCTTACAACTATGGAGCCAAAAATAAATAGAATATCAATATAAGTAATTAATTAAGTCAGGTAAAACCAGGAATCCAATTTTGGGTGAGTTCTAAAAATTTGGAGACTGTTACCTGAGGGATTAAAATTCCCTCATTGCTCTTTCCCTACCCTATCAAAAATTTGGAAGGGACACATTAAAAAAGGGGGAATGATTTGCATTTCTCTGACTGCTAGAGATGGTGAGCATTTGTTCATATACTTGTTGATTGATTGTATGTCCTCCTCTGAGAAATTTCTGTTCAGGTCCTTGGCCCATTTGTTGATTGGGTTATTCGTTATCTCATTGTCTAATTTTTTTAGTTCTTTGTATATTCTGAATATTAGCGCTCTGTCTGAAGTGTGAGGAGTAAAGATTTGTTCCCAGGACGTAGGCTCCCTATTTACCTCTCTTATTGTTTCTTTTGCTGAGAAAAAACTTTTTAGTTTGAGTAAGTCCCTTTTGTTGATTCTAGTTATTAACTGTTGTGCTATGGGTGTCCTATTGAGGAATTTGGAGCCCGACCCCACAGTATGTAGATCATAGTCAACTTTTTCTTCTATCAAATGCCATGTCTCTGATTTGATATCAAGTTCCTTGATCCACTTTGAGTTAACTTTTGTGCATGGCGAGAGTAAGGGATTCAGTTTCATTTTGTTGCAAATCTCACTCCAGTAAGATTGGCAGCCATTAGGAAGTCAAACAGCAACAAGTGCTGGGGAGGATGTGGGGAAAAGGGTACTCTTGTACATTGCTGGTGGGACTGAAAATTGGTGCGGCCAATTTGGAAAGCAGTATGGAGATTTCTTGGAAAGCTCGGAATGGAACCACCATTTGATCCAGCTATTCCCCTACTCGGTCTATTCCCTAAAGACCTAAAAAGAGCACACAATAGGGACACTGCTACATCCATGTTCATAGCAGCACAATTCACAATAGCAAGACTGTGGAACCAACCTAGATGCCCTTCAATAGACGAATGGATAAAAAAAATGTGGCATTTATACACAATGGAGTATTACTCTGCATTAAGAAATGACAAAATCATAGAATTTGGAGGGAAATGGATGGCATTAGAGCAGATTATGCTAAGTGAAGCTAGCCAATCCCTTAAAAACAAATGCCAAATGTCTTCTTTGATATAAGGAGAGTAACTAAGAACAGAGTAGGGACGAAGAGCATGAGAAGAAGATTAACATTAAACAGGGATGAGAGGTGAAAGGGAAAGGGAGAGAGAAGGGAAATTGCATGTAAATGGAAGGAGACCCTCAGGGGTATACAAAATTACATAAAAGAGGAAGTGAGGGGAAAGGAGAAAAATTTAAGGGGGAGAAATGAACTACAGTAGAGGGGGTAGAGAGAGAAGAGGGGAGGGGAGGGGGGAGGGGGGATAGTAGAGGATAGGAAAGGCAGCAGAATACAACAGACACCATAATGGCAATATGTAAATCAATGGTTCTGCAACTGATGTGATTTTGCAATCTGTATATGGGGTAAAAATGGGAGCTAATATCCCACTTGAATCAAAGTGTGAAATATGATATATCAAGAACTATGTAATGTTTTGAACAACCTACAATAAAAATTAATTTAAAAAATATTAAAAAGCAAAAAAAAATGGGGGTTGGAATGATAAACCCAACCTGATCATTTATTAAAATTGGGAGCCATCTTGCCACAAAGTCATGAAAAGATAATTTTGCTTTCCTATAAATTACTGCAAATTCTGAATCTGCTTGGAATGCCTGTCCGTGCCTTGAACTCACCCATGCCTGGCTCTCTGACCAGATAGCAGCCCTCTCTGAAAATTTAGTGACACCTCATAAATATTGGCCTTCTCTGGCCAGACAACGACTCTCGTGAGTCTCTAATGGTCCTCATAAATTCTGATGATGGGGCCAGCAAAAAAAAAATTGTAAACTAGCAATAGCGTGATGCTTCTCCGAGTTCTGTTATCTGTAACCCCCCTTTAGTGTAACTTACTGGACTATAAAGCTGGGCTGTAGGAAAGGTGGGGTTGCTGTCTTGTTTCTGCCATTTTGAGAGGGATAGGCAGCTCAGCCAGTGGAAAAATAATAAGCTTGCTTTAATTTGATTTTAATTGGAGTCAGTGGTCTTTTCTCCTGTCCTGGTCAAACAGGTAAACACTCCACAAACATGGAGCTCTGCCGGCCTAAAACTTATTGAGAAACTCTCCCTGACCTTGGGCACTTGAAATATATGTTGTTGTCAGGAGCTTTAGCTTCTTTGTAGTGAGACCATCAGAGCTGGGTCTGCATCTATGTGACCTGGAGGACATGGTTTCTTATTTTCCAATGAACATGAGGCAGGAGTGCAGAATTCTCTCTTTGTAGGGAAACTGTTGTCACTGAAGGCTAAGTGTCTCCCCATGTGGTATGTGAAGCCATTTGCACATCTTCCACATTTCATGGTGTTTCTTGCTGCTGCACTGGGGGTTTAGTATTTGCTTCATGAAATACAAGGAGATCAACAGGGACTCAGTGCTGGAGGGATTTCTCACACGTGTGGTGGGTCAGGGTCTCCAGGAGAATCCACCAATGAGGCTTATATCCCACATAGCTTGCCCCCTCAACCATTGCAACCTGATTCTGAACACGGCCCTGAAACCTCTAAATATAACAAGATGCCTTTATATGAAGAGATCAGACATATAGGGATTACTGGCTGCACCATGTCTGCCACAAGACATTTGGAAGTCAATGGCAGATCCAAATGGCCCCACCAGAGATATTTTATGACACAACTGCACACCACAGCTCTGGGTCACTACTCAGCAGGTGCCAACATACAGGATTCTTTCTTCTACACCATTTTCATGAAACCCAGTCAATCAAGGCACTCTCTGGTACACTCATGATCAGCAACTGGACATCCAAATGTTCTTCAGTGCCACTTGGTCATAAGAATTTCAAAAATTTCATGGTATTTATCTAGCCATTTTTCAAGGATGAAGTTGGATGCACTGTGAGTTTCAATTCTTTCAGGAACCATTAAATGGTGAGGAATTTCATTTCAATGAAAGCTCTGGAGGACTCTCACAGGCAAGGCTTCCCATGGAGTGGCCAAAAGGTCACATGAAGCCAGGCCCATTGAGGTCTACAATGCTAGGTCCATGTGTGTTTTGAATCTCAACTATGGTTGCCAAGTCTTTCAGAATAAAATCATGTGATATCGTAGCTGAGATTCCCAGTGTTCTGTGGAGAGCCACCTGGGCCTATATCTCAGTTTCCAATGGGGACTCTCATGCGTGGCCTCCTGAAATCCCAACACAATTCATGGCAATTCTTCTCTGAGGTCAGGTCCAGAACGCAGTCTCTAAGGGGAATCACACCAAAGTTCAAGCCATGGTGGACACAGTTATGTCTTCCAACTGCCACACAAATGACCACAATTAAAACCAAAACACTTTCACATAGCCCTCGTCTTCTTCCATGTAGACACTCATCAAATCCTCTGGCTGGACGTTTCCAAAAGGGGTGAAGTCCAAGACCCTGTCCAAAATATGCTCCCTCGCCCCTATGTTGCCTAAGGTCAGTGTGGCCTAAACACCTTTCCTGTGAACCAGGAGTGATCAAATAGGCCTGACCTTATTACTGCTCCACTTCTCCAATTTGAGGCCTACTGACTGCCAGGTATAAATTCTTTATATGAATGGGAGTCATGAAAAAACCCAAGCATCTATGGTCTAGCCTTTGCAGGCCAGGATGGAGGTCAGGAACCTTACAGAAGATGGCGAGAGACTTCATACACAATGACTGCTATTTTGACCATTTTGTATTTGTAGCACACATGGAATCTTACCTTAGATCCATCAGGTGTTAAGAATCTAAGCAGCAGCCTCACACAGGTTCACGAGGCTGATTCAGACACATCCCTTTTGGAAGCAATTAAGCAAAGAGCCACAGGTGATGCCCATTCATTTCCATTTGAAAACTGTTTTCTTAAGGCTTCACAAAGGGGTGGCCTGAGGCAAAGACCTTCCTGACATTCAGGGCAATGAAGCAATAGGTAAGCAAATGGCCCAAAGCAAGGATTCTCCACTGAGACTTTACTGGTCACATTGATATCTGAGTTTTCTGAGATCCTCCCATTCCCTTCAGTTATCATGTACATGGCCATGTCACAGTGCTTGGAGGTGGTACATATCTTGGACACAAAACCATGAGCCAATTCTTGAGAGTGGCCAGAATTCAGGAAGAAAACAGAAACGTAGTAAGATAGTAGGTGTTGCCCATCCATAAGGCAAGTCACAGTCCATGCGTTAATTGGGCAGGATGAATGCTGGGAAGCTTTCTACAAGACAGGAAACATCCATTGATGCATTTTCTTTTCTAATGTCTACAACCACGGACACAGTGGGAGAAACAGACATAGAAACACTCGCCTTGTCAAACAATTTACTAGAAAAAGTCCATTCCAATCCAAACAAACCACCTTTCCTACCTATTCTCAGAACATGAGACAAAACCACACACTCACACCCACACCCACAAAGGCACCTCCTTCCCCCAAGTAGGTTTGTAACTATCCAGAGTGTCCTTTGACTGGTGGGTCATACTATGTTCCCCTGATATGGCCTATCCATTCTCAGATCTGGTCTCCTTGGCCAACTCTGTGACGTTGTCAGGAGCATGTGGAGAGCCACTACCTACTTTCTCAGGAAAGGTCCCTGGCATGTGGCCATCCTCACATCAGTAGGTACCAAGAAAGACTGATTCTGTCCTTAGTAACACCAAACAAGTGAGCCCACTGGGACTGGGACTTGGATTGGCTCTCAGTGCCTGGCTTCCTGGATCCCAAGTTTAAAGTGTTCCATCACCAAGGAAGTGAGGTAGGTTACTTCCTTCAGGAATTTAATGAGGTCACTGCCTTGGCAAACACATTGTCCTAACAGTTGCTTCCAATGGTTCCATGAGATGGAGGCTGCCCCTACTTTCTGTGACATTTTCACAAGTTAGAATGATATATAAATCAAAGGCACCAAGAAACAGCGCTCCACAAAGGCCTGGTTTGTTCCGTCTCCTGTACATTAAGAGAGAGCCTGATTCAGCCACATCCCTTCATCCTGACCAGGTTTTTTGGCAATGGAAGATGACTTTTGCTCTCTCAGGTCCTTCATAGCTGCCTACATCTTCTTCAGGGATCATTTCTGCATGGACCTTTGAGGTTCTCAGCAAGTGGAAGATCCCCTACATCCCTATATTTTAAGGCCAACTCTGTCCCTGCTCTTCTCTAAAGTTAGATTGAGAGATCACTGTGTGGTTACGGTTAATAACAGTTTCGATTTGGGTTAGGAATCATTCTGCAGGATGAATAATGGTATTGGGAATCTGTGATATTTATAAGAATATAGACGTGAGTTAAAATTATGGAAACAGAAATCTAGGTAAGATTTGCATCCCAGAAGGGCATTGAGACCTTCATTGGGATACTTAGCAATGTTATACTTTCTGCACAAATGTCTCAGATAAATCCATACACAATGGCATAGGACGTTGTACCTTGGATGATTGAATGTCGAAGAGAACCTCCAGTCAAAAAGGGATAGTCGGTGGAATTAGGAAGATAGTCAGTAGGTTTAGAAAGAAGGGTGAGAATAAGATTTGGAAAAAAGTTCTTTACCAATAGGGTTTCGGTTAGAGAGTGAATATTAATGTCAGCCCATGTTAAGTGTCAGTTACAATAATGAATTTGGGAAAATATGTAGGAAAGGAGGTATCAATAGAGACCTTAGGAAATCAGGCAAATTATTAAGTGAGTCATAGGATTAGGCATTTTCAACAGGGTTGAGGTTGAATATATAACCTTAGGAAGAAAGAAATATGTAGTCACCAATAGAATTGACATTTGAGAGCATTAGGCAACCTGGACATGAATGTTTTTAGTAATTCATGCTCACTTTCCATTTAGGCTTTGTTGAAAATAAATAAAATAGGTACTTGTCTCTTCCTGTTTTTCTGTATGCTTAAGAAAACACTCTTGAAATCTTGAAAACTTTTTGCTAATCTTGTTCCCAGAATGTGCTGTCCCCAACTGCCAACGGGCAGAATGTACACCCTCACCCGTTTACATGCAAACCGCCCACTTGCCCTGACCCATCAATAAACTTCCCTCCCTGCCCTCTTCAAGAAAAGTATATAAGCTCTGCTTAAGCTGTTCTCAGTGCTCTCTGCTCTATTCAAGTGAGGTCTGAGCCCCAGAATTTTGGGTGCTTTGCTGTTGCATGAGACAGTGTCTTGGTGGTCTCTTCCTCCAATGGTCGCCTGACCATTACATCTGAGGGCCCCAGCGAGTTCCAGCAGCGTTGGACGAAAGACCCCCAATAGGCTCATCTCAGGTTAAGTAAGGCGCCACTTTCTTGTTTCAGGTTTCAGGTTAGGGATGGGCAAAATGGCTATTGGTGATGAGCATGAGCTCTCTCTGACGGTGGCTGACAGAAGTGTCACAGAGCCACAGGCCACGTCTCTGGGGGACGCCCCAGAGAACTCGGGAAACCGAGTAACAATAGTCTCCTAAACTCAGTGATATTTTGTTTTGGATTCGGTATTGTCAGCCCATCAGGTTTTCCTGGCTACTCAGTCCTGTTCTCAGTATTGGACGTCCATTGCCTGTCTTTATTGTCTTGTCTTGTCTGTGTCGTGTGTCATTGCTTTCACTATTTGTGTATCTTTCATATGGGACAGAACACTTCAATGCCTCTGTCCCTGAACCTTGATCACTGGACCAAAGTCTGCTTAAAGGCTCAGAATCTTCTTTTTTTCAGTAAAACGTCAGATCTGGAAGACTCTATGTGTCTCAGAATGACCCACCTTTGGAGTCGGATGGCCCCCAGAAGGATCTTTCTACTTCACACTAATTCAAAAACTCAGAGATATTGTCTTTCAGCCGGGTCCACATAGCCATCCAGATCAACAGCAATATATCTTTAGTTTGCAGGACCTCTGCAAATCTCCTCTTCCATGGTTGAAGCCTTTCCTTGTCCCTGTCCCCGCTCCTACTGGTTCTCCCACTTTTCTATCTCTCAAACCCTCTGCTCCCCCTCCTCCACCCTCTGTTGTCCCTGAGTCTCAAGACTCTACTGGACTCTCTTCCCCCTCCTTATGCCCTGCCCTTGTCCTCCAACCCCAAACACCCTCTAAGTGATTCCCCTGCTGCTGACTCAGACTCTCCACCATTGGAGGAATATAGGCCAGCCCAGCGCCCTCCAGGTGACTACCCCACGGCACACACAGCCCCTCCTTCCTTGGAGGTAGCTGGCCCGGCCAAAAGAACACAAAGTACTCGCTGGGGGGGTTAAACTTTGAAGTGGATACAGGGTAAGTATACTCAGCCCTTAAGGCCCCATTGGGCCATCTATCAAACAAAAAGGACTCTAGTTCAAGGGGCTAATGGGAGTAAATATGGGGCTTAGACAACTAAGAGGACCATGGACCTGGGGAAAGAAAAAATCCATCACTCGTTCCTAGTAATCCCAGAATGCCCGACCCCATTGATGGGCACACATCTGCTCAAAAAGCTCCAGGCCAGAATAACTTTTAACCCTGAAGGCCCCCAAGTGAAATTTCTAAATTTTTCAGTAAAAACTCCTATAGTCACGGCTTTTACTATGTCAGTAGAAGATGAACATCAACTTGTCAAACCCCCCAAGACTGATCAAACAGGCAAGCTACCCCGGAAATGGATAACAGATTACGCAGATGCCTAGGAAAAAAACTGCTGGGTTACACGTAGCCGTGAAACATCCTCCAATAACAGTGGAGTTAAAAACTTCAGCCCCCCCATCAATGTCAAAAAATATCCTCTGAGCAAAAAAGCTAAAGATGGGATAAGGCCCCATATTCAGAAATATCTGGCCTTAAGGGTCCTAAGGCCCTGTCATTTGAACTGGAACACTGCCCTGTTACCAGTATAAAAATCCAGGAACCGGGGACTATCGCACCGTTCAAGACCAAAGAGAGATCTACAACAGAGTGCAGGACATTCACCCCACAGTACATAATCTGTACAATCTGCTTAGCACTCTGAACCATGAGCGGAAATGGTATACTGTTCTGGACTTAAAAGATGCTTTCTTTTGCTTGCCTCTGCATAAAGATAGTCAGTTGCTATTTGATTTCGAGTGGGTAGACCCAGAAACCGGGACGTCTGGTCAACTAACATGGACTAGACTCCCACAGGGGTTCAAAAACTCCCCCACTCTCTTTGATGAAGCCCTCCACAGAGACCCCAACAACTTCAGAACTATGCACCCTGACGTCACCCTGCTTCAATATGTCGATGACCTGCAACTGGCAGCCAACACCAAGAAAAACTGTGAGTCTGGAACCCAATTATTATTATACGAGCTTGCTCAACTCTGGTATAGTGCTTCTGCCAAAAAAGCCCAAATTTGCCAGCAAGAAGTAATCTTCCTGGACTATTCCCTTAGGGGCAGTAAGCGATGGCTCACTGAGACCAGAAAACAATCCATTGAGCAGATACCACCCCCATCTAACAGCAGACAACTCAGAGAGTTTCTTGGGACTGCTGGCTTATGCAGCTTATGGATACCTGGGTTTGCGTCCTTATCTGCTCCTTTATACCCGCTGTTAAAGAGAGATGCCCAATTCTAATGGACCCCTGAGCAC
This sequence comes from Callospermophilus lateralis, assembly GCF_048772815.1. Taxonomy (NCBI): domain Eukaryota; kingdom Metazoa; phylum Chordata; class Mammalia; order Rodentia; family Sciuridae; genus Callospermophilus; species Callospermophilus lateralis. The sequence goes on along the minus strand of NW_027514462.1, from coordinate 25,978 downwards.
CAGCAAGCTTTTGATAACATCTAAGGACACTGACACTGAAACCCTCAACTTCACTGAGCCCAGCTTGCATCTTCAGAAAGCCCTAAACTAAGTTAAAAATGTACATCAACTCACTCACCTTGGTTCAAAGAAACTGCAGGCATTCCTGAAGGATCAAGAACAGAGTTTTCCACTAACCGACTCAGAGCGAAAGAAATAACTGAACGGGTAACAAAAGCCTGCCGGGTCTGTCAATTGGTTAATGCTTACCCTTCCAACTTTCCTGCAGGAAAGCACCTACAAGAAACCAGACCAGGACGATTCTTGGAAGTGGACATTACTGAAATTAAGCCAGGATGTTATGGACTTAAATATCTCCTAGTCTTTGTAGATACATTTTCAGGATGAATTAATTGAAGCCTTCCCCCCCCCCCACAAAAAAAAAAAAAAAAAACAACAACAACAAAATAAATGGCACAAATGGTGGTCAAGAAGATCCTGAAAGATATTTTTCTAAGATACGGACTGGCTAAGGCAATAGGGTCTGATAATGGACTGGCGTTAATTGCCCTGATAAGTCAGGGATTAGCCAGGACCCTGGGGATTAATTGGAAATTACATTGTGCTTATAGACCCCAGAGCTCAGTACAGGTAAAAAAAAAAATAATAGAACCATTAAAGAGAATTAACAAAATCAAGCTTAGAGATCGGCATAAAAGATCGATCTATTCTCCTGCTTTATGCACTGTTTCATGCAAGAAATACTCATACTCCTCTGTTTCCTTGTGTAACCTCACCCCCTATGAAATTCTCTATGGTCCCTCCTCCAGTAAGGACCTAACCCAAACTCTAAGACCTAACGATCCCTTCCACACCCCCTTGCTTGACAGACTTAAAGCTCTTGAAAGAAATCAGCAATATCTGTGGAAACATCTGGCCACTGCCGACCAACCTGGGGACGAGGGGACTCCATATCGATACCAAGTAGGAGACTTCGTCTACATTAGACGACATCAGGTGTCATCCCTGGAACCCCACTGGAAAGGACCATATAAGGTGCTACATATAACACCTACAGTGGTAAATGTAGACGGAATCACTTCATGGATCCATGTCTCTCATCTCTGGCCTGCGCCCTGTCCAAAATCTGACTGGAAACTGGAAAAGACTGGTAACACTTTCAAAGTGCGTATTCGCCATGTGGATAAGGCTACAGACTCTCCCCTTGGCCAAGAGTAGTCCTAACCCTCATCAGCCTGTTCAGCAGTAATGGCTGATCACAAATCCTACTGTACAAGAAGTATGGTCTATCTTGCATACAGCCCCTTTAGGGACATGGTGGCCATCTCTCCACCCAGACATTTGTCAGCTGGCTATAGGTCTTTCCTATTGGGATATCCCTGATGAAGGGGATCCAACTAAAATTCCAATAAATCCTTTCCGTATCATAGGTAATAGAAACAAACATTATGGATGTAGGGACACGAGAGCCAGATGCAGGTTGGCTAGCCTAGATTACTATGTTTGCCCAGCGGACTATCAAAGCCACAAAAAGACATGGCTGTGTGGGGGAAATGCCGACTTCTTCTGTAAGTCATGGGAATGTGAGCATACAGGGGTGCCTGGTGGAACCCAAACTCCTCATCAAATTCAATACACAGCATTGGCCATATTACCAATTACACAACCAATACCGATGGCCCCCAGAGGGGTCTCTAGATCCTAAAATTCTCCGTGAGCTTTTTAACTTCGGCAAGTGCTCAAAGGTGGAAGGAAATTCCCCTAAGTGGAGGCATTTTCCCTCCTTCGCTCACATCCTGAACTATGCTTATCCAATAGATCCTCACCCTCAGCTTTCTGCTCCAGACTCTCTGCTGCCACTCCCACCTCAGCAACCTGATTTCTTCCCTCCAATTACTAGATCAAAAACCCAAACCGCCTGTTCTCAGATTATTGCCCCCTTGCTGAGGTAGCAGGTACTGAGGTACCCATCCACCCACTCACTACTCTCTTCTCCTGTCAGTGCCCGCACCAGGTCCCACCAGGTCCTCTTACCAGCTAACCCAAAGCTCAAACCAGCTAAGGAGAGCCCTCAGACCCCTATCCAAGATGTAATGAAAATGGCCTTTAAAGTTGCTCTGTCATCACTGAAAACAGGTTACTAAGAATTTAAAGTCCCTCACATCCTTTTTGGGATACAAACTCCCATCTTCCCCTCTGCTCTATCTGTTCTACTGCTCAAGTTTTGTTGCCTGGAAAATTCCAAACCCCTTTCCCATTATTCTTTTACATGTCTCCTTCCTCATGCTCAGACCCAAGGTGCTGCTCTCAGACCCGCCTTCCCTGTCTTCCCCGTCTATACCAGGCCCACAGAAAAGTCTTAAATGACCTTCTCCAGCAGTCTTCACCATGGCTGACTTTAGGACTTTCAGCAAAGAGTCCCTATAAAAGAGTTCAATGTAGATAAACTTCCCCTTTTCGTGTTTCCCTGTTCTATTTGGCCACTGGCTGGAAAAATCAGCACTCCTAAGCTAGACTCCCCCTTACTAGTTTTTCACAAAACATGTGAACAAGGCCTCTGGCCTTGAGCTGGGGCTTCACAGACATGGTTACATTTCTAAGATAAATAAGTTACCAAATGAGCTCCATTGTTACAGCTGGCAGTGAGAAAAAAAAAAAGAGAAGAAAAAAGCTCTCCCACTCCAGGTGTCCTTAAAATGTTAACTTGCCCAGAACAGATGAAAAAAACAATAGAAACGAAAACTTCTTTTTGTGAACTTATGCAGACTGTGAACTTCTGAGCCCCTTCCCTTACATGTTGGGTACAAAATTCGGAAACTACCTAAATTTGGAGATCAGGTGACTAATTGATTACAACAGAAGCAATGCCCTCTAAATCCGTTGCAACCAAATAGGTATGTTTCGCTGTCTTCGGTGCTATCTTAGGTGCCTTGAATTGTCCGTCCTTACAACAGTATAATTCTATATACTTAAACATTGTTTATGTTTTCATAAAATGGTCAACAGATGTGATTAATTATGTAATGTTCAGATGTTTCCCAGAGTGCTCTATCATGAGGCAGGTTAATTTAAATATCAAATACGGGGGCATACAACCCGGTTCCTCTGGGAACCTGTATCCCTCACTTTAGCCATCCTATTAGGAAAAGGAGCTGCTGCAGGTGTGGGCACAGGAATCACTGTCCTAGTCCATGTGACACAACAAATGACCCGATGAGAAGCAGCAATAGACCAAAATTTAAAGATATTAAAAACCTCCATCACAGTTTTATAGGAATCTTTAACCTCTCTCTCTGAAATTGTTTTACAGAACATGCGAGGGTTGGACCTCCTCTTCGTGAGAGAAGGGGGCTTTTGTGCTGCATTGAGGGAAAAAGTTGATTTTATGCCGACCATACTGGAGTTGTAAAAAAATCTATGAGTAAATTAAGAAGACGCCTAGAAGAGCACCAACAAGAGAGAGATGCACAAAAAGGGTGGTTTGAGTCTTTGTTCACACAGTCCCCCTGGTTAACTACGCTTTTATCAGCCCTGGCCAGTCCATTAATAATCCTCATTTCATTGCTAATTGTAGGACCCTGTTTGCTCAACCATCTAGTTTCCTTTCTACAAGCTTAAATTGGATAAGTTAAACTTATGGTAATCAGACAACAATATACCTCACTAGAAGACATAAAATGTGAGACCCCGCAATGCTCATTTTTATGATTAAAATTAACCAGAATAAGAAGTGGGGAATGAAAGGTTAATAAAATATGTACTTTTAACTTCTTGTTTTTCTGTATGCTTAACAAAATACTGATGAAATCTTGAAAACTGTTTGCTAATCTTGTTCCCAGAATGTGCTGTCCCCAATTGCCAAACTGTTGAATGTACTCCCTCTCCCATTGGCATGCAAACCACTCACTCGACCTGACCCATCAATAAATTTCCCTCCCTGCTCTCACCACGTAAATTGCATAAGCTCTGCTTAAGCTGTTCTTAGGGCTCTCTTCTCTATTCAAGTGAGCTCTGAGCCCCAGCATGCTGGACCCCCAATAAACCCTTTGCTGTTGCATGAGACAGTCTCTTCGTGGTCTCTTTTCCGACGCTCGCCCGACTTTACATTGGTACAATCATAAGTGTGAACATTCCTATGTGTGTCCAGAATATTACTATAATAAATAATATATGTAGATCAGGTAATAGGAGTTTTTCTTCCACATTTTTAGGGGAGCAATATTTTGGAGATATATGAATTAGTATTTTGGGTAGAAATAGGTGTACCATTTGTCTATGAATATAGAGATAATGCATGAATAGACAATACTGTGAATTAATAATATTACTGGTTCCAACTTTAAATAATGGATTGAATTGATATCTGAAAATATACAGGAAACCTTATATTGATATACTACATTTAATCCTACCCATTATACATCTGAATGAAATATTAGGGTTATGGATTTTCATGAAGAGTGTTTGAGTTTTGCTTCAAAAGTGATTATGGAAATTGAAAATAATGTGTTTGGAAAGAAGTCTCATGAAAAGACCAGTCCAGAAACCTGGAGGTATGCATGTGTTCTGAAGCAGAAAGTGATTTAAAGTGAAACAAACGCCTATATATTTGCTAACTTGTGGATGATAAATATATACGATGATGTGCAGAAATTGAAGAAATAGTAATGTACCAGTGTTGAATAAAAATGAACGTTAAAATACACATCATGTCCCATAGGAATCTACTTGAATTGATGTTAAACTGCGTCCGTTAATGTAGAAATATTAGAATTTGTATGCACCATTCACTGAAGTTAGTTTTCAGTACTAGGAAACAAATATGTATTTCAGGTAGATGAGTATTTCTGAGAATAATCTTGTGAAAAGTTGATTATAAATCCACATACACGAACATGAATGAATTCAGGGAGTGTATAATAAGACTCATACATTTCATATTTTGAAAAATCTGGAGAGTATATATATATATATATATATATATATATATATATATATATACACACACACACACACTCACACAAACTGAGACTATAAAAATAGCAATATATATGCCAATTGAAATTCACCATGAAATATACATCATCCACAGATTCAAAAATATTCATGTTACTGAAGATAGATTTATGTATAATGTTGTTTAACTAGGAAGTTTACCCATACATTGAATTTTCAGTTCCAACAGCATTTAGGAGGAGTAATCTCTTCTCACATTTTGTATCTGCCAAGTCAGCCACCTCACAAGAATGTACGTGTGATACCAGGTAGGATTCTATATGTGCATATAAAAATACATGTGCTGAGTAGGCTACAGAGAGAGGGAGACAGGAATTCACATATTTGTTAACTTTAAAAACACATGGATAACTATTTCAACAGAAAATTGACTAGATTTATAACACATACCCTTTTTTATGCAAAAGGCAAGTCCAACTATACACCATGCCTCCTCTGAACTGCTTGGATTTCTATTCTGTTTGGGTTATTTTTCTCCATCATATTAGGAGTAGTAGTCAGAGTCCAGTAGGTTATGAGTTAGTGTCAGGGATCAGTATTTCAAATGGAAAATAGAATAATGAATCAAATGTGTATGCAAATATATGCTACACAAAAATCTTCCCACTCTCATCCAGAACAAATCCTTGACATTACCTTCGCCTGAAGTAAGTCACAATTAGAATAGAAGAGTTAGAAAATCTGTGAATACATATCTTGAGTGGAAAATGCTCAGAGTTCAGAACCTTGGAGGTGGTAGAGGAGTTTCCAAAAGTAAGGGACATGGTAAACACTCCTCTAACATGGAGGTCTGCTGGCGGAAAGACATCTTGAGAAACTGCCTCTGAGGTTGGGCACTTGAAACATACGTTATTTTCAGGAGCTTTAGCTTCCTTTGTAGTGAGACAATAAAATCTGGGTCTGCATCTATGTGACCTGGAGGATATGGTTTCTTATTTTCCAGTGAACATGAGGCAGCAGTGCTGAATTCACTCTTTGTAGGTAAACAGTGGCCACTGGAGTCTAATTGTCTCCCCATGTGGACTGTGGAGCCATTTGGTCATCCTCCACTTTTCGTGGTGTTTCCTGCTGTTGCACTGGGAGTTTGGTATTTGCTTCACAAAATACAAGAAGTTCAACAGGGACACAGTGCTGTAGGGAGTTCTGTTACGTGTTGTGGGTCAGGGTCTGCAGGAGAATGCAACAACAGGCTTCTTTCCCACATACTTTGCCCCCTTGTCCATAGCAACATGATTCTGAACATGGCCCTAAATCCTCTCCATATAAAAACATGCTTTTACATATTCGGGTCTCCTGGCTGCACCATGTTAGTCACAAAAAATTTGGAAGCCAATGAGAAATCCACATGGCCATAACACAGATGTATTATCACACAACTGCAGACCACTTCTCTAGGCCCAATACTCTGCAGGCTCTAACTTGCTTGCCCCCATGTCCATAGCAACTTGATTCTGAACATGGCCCTGAAATCTTTCAATATAAAAACATGCTTTTACATATACAGGTCTCCTGGCTGCACCATGGCAGTCACAATGAATTTGGAAGCCAATGGCAGAACCACATGGTCACAACACAGATGTATTATCACAAAACTGCACACCATTTCTCTAGGCCAAAAACTCTGCAGGCTATAACTCAATGGCATCTCTGTTCTACACCATTTTCATGAAACCCAGTGAATTAAGGCAGGGTCTGGTACACTCAAGATCAGCAACAGGACATCCAAAGGTTCTCCAGTGCCACCTGGTCATGGGAATGTTAAAAATTTCATGGTATTTATCTGGCCATTTTTCAAGGATGAAGTTGGAGGCACTGTGGGTTTCAATTCATTCAGGAACCATTAAATGTTGAGGAAGTTCATTTCAAAGAAAGCTCTGGAGAACTCTCACAGGCAAGGCTTCCAAAAGAGTGGCCAAAAGGTCACATGAAGCCAGGCGCAGTGAGGTCTCCAATGTGAGGTCCATGTGTGTTTTGACTCAAAACTATCCCTGCCAAGTCTTTCAGAATAAAATCATGTGATATACTGGCTGAGATTCCCAGTACTCTTTGGAAAACCACCCTGGGCCTAGATCTCAGTTTCCAAGGGTGACTTTCATGCGTGGCCTCCTAATATCCCAACACTTTTCATGGCAATACTTCTCTGAGGTCAATTCCAGAACGCAGTCTCTAAGGGGAATCAAACCAGAGTTCAAGCCCAGGTTGACCCAGTCATCTCTTCACACCGCCAATCAAATGAACACAATTAAAAACAAAACACTATCACATGGCCCCATCTTCTTCCTTATAGACACTCATCATAACCACTGGTTGGAGCTTTCCATGAGGGGCACATTCCAAAAGAGTGTCCAAAATAAGCTCCCTTGCCCCTCATTTGGCTCAAGTCAGGGTGGGAAGGACACCCTTCCTGTGTACCAGGAGTGATCAAATAGGCCTGTCATTAATACTGCTCCGCTTTTCCAATTTGAGGCCTTCTGACTGTGGGGTTTAGATTCTTTATGTGAACTGGAGTCATGAGAAAAGACAAGCACCTCTGCAGAGATTTGAAGAACTCATTTGACCAAAAGGATCGCTATTCTCACTTGATTGATTTCAGGAACCTACAGAGAAAGGCAATAGAATTCATTCACAATGACTGAAATTTTTTGCGAATTTGGTTTTGGTTTCACACATGGGATCTTTCTTTAGATCCATCAGGTGCTGAGAATCTAAGCCACAGCCTCACACAGGGTAGAGAGCCTGATTCAGACACATCCCTTTCCGAAGCAATTTAGCAAGAGCCACAGGTGATGCCCATTCATTTCCATTTGAAAACTGTTTTCTTCAGGCTTCACAAAGGGGTAGCCTGAGCCCAACATCTTCCTGACATTCAGGGCAACAGAACAATAGGTAAGCAAAAGGCCCAAAGCATGGTATCTCCACTGAGATTTTTCTGGTCACACTCATATCTGAGTTTTCTGAGATACTGGCCATTCCCTTCAGGTATCCAGTACATGGACATGTCAAAGACCTTGGAGTTGGTACATATCTTGGACACAAAACAATGAGACTATTCTGGAGAGTTGCCAGAATTCAGGAAGAAAACAGGGACTTAGGAAGGTAGTAGGTTTTGCCAATCCATAAGGCAAGCTGCAGTCCATTCATAAATTGGGCAGGATGAATGCTGGGAATCTTTTTACTACACAGGACACATCCATTGTTGCATTGTCTTTTCTCATGTCTACAACCACGGACACAGTGGGATACACAGACACAGAAACACTCACCTTGTCAAATGACTTACTAGAAATAGTTCACTGAAAACCAAACAAACCGCCTTTCCTACCTATTCTCAGAACAAGAGACAAAACCACACACCCACACTCACAATGGCACCTCCTTCCCCTAAGTAGGTCTGTGACTATCCGGAGTGTTCTCTGACTGGTGGGCAATACTCTGTTCCCCCGAAATGGCCTGTATTCTCTCAGATCTGGTTTACTTGGCCAACTATGTGAAGTTGTCAGGAAAAAGTGGTGAGCCACTACCTGCTTTCTCAGGAAAGGTCCCTCTTCAGAGCTCTCCTGGCATTTGGCCATCCTCACATCAGTAGGTACCAAGAAAGACTGACTCTGTCCTTGGTAAATCCAAACAAGTGAGCCCACTGGGACTGGGACTGGAACTGCATCTGGGTGCCTGGCTTCTTGGATACCAAGTTCAGAGAGTTCCATCACCAAGGAAATGAGGTATGACACTTTCTTTGGAACTGAATGAGGTCACTGCCTTTGCAACCACTTGGTCCTAACAGTTGCTTCCAAGGGCCCCATGAGATGGAGGCTGCCCCTTCTTCCTCTGACACTTTCACAATTTAGAATGGTATATCAACCGTAGGCACACACACAGGCCTGGTTTGGTCCATCTTCTCCACAATAAGAAGAGAGAGGCTGATTCAGACACATCCCTTCATCCTGACCAGGTGGTTTGTCATCGAAGATGACTTTTGCTCTTTCAGGTCCTTCATACCTGTCTACAACTTCTCCAGGTATCATTTCTGCATGGACCTTTGAGGATCTCAGCAGGTGGAAGGTCCCCTACTTTTCTGTATTGTAAGAACAACTTTGTCCCTGCTCTTCTGTAAAATGAGATTGAGGGAACAGTGTATGTTTTGGGTTAATAACAGTTTGATTTCGATTTGTGTTAGGAATCATTCTTCTGGATGAATAATGGTATTGGGAACCTGGTATATTTACAAGAATGTAGAGGTGAAACATAAGTATGAAAACAGAAATCCAGGTATGATTTTAAACCCATAAGGGCATTGGGCCCTTGATTGGGATACTTAGCTTTGAATTATGTTCTGCACAGATGTCTCAGATAATTTGATATACAATGGCATAGGACCTTGTACCTTGGAAGATTGAATGTAGAAGAGAACATCCCTTCAAAAAGGGATAGTCGGTAGGATTAGGAAGATAGTCGGTCGTTTTAGGAAGAAGAGTGAGTATATGATTTGGAACAAAAGTTCTTTAGCAATAGGATTTCAGTTAGAGAGTGAATGTATATGTCAGCACATATGAAGAGCCAGTCACGATGATGAAGTGGGGAAAACATGTAGAAAAGAAGATATCAATAAATATATTACAAAATCAGGGAAAGTATAAAGTGAGTGAGAGGATTAGACATTTTCAACAGGCTTGAGGTTGAATCTTAGAAAGAAACAAATATGAAGTCACCAATAATATTGACATTTGAGAGGATTAGGCACCCTGGACATGGATGTTTTAGTAATCTATGTTCACATTTCATTTAGGCTTTGCTTGGTTCAATCATAAGTGTAACATTTACATTTTTGTCCAGAATATTATTGTGATAATATGTATATGTAGATCAGGTGACATAAGTATTTCTTCCACCATTTTTGGTAGCAATATACTGAAGACATAAAATTAGTATTGGGCGTACAAAGAGGTGTACCCTATGTCTATGAATATAGAGATAAAGCATGAATAGACCATACTGTGAATAAGTAATATAACTTGTTCCCACTTAATATAATGGGATGAACTGATATCTGAAAAATTACTGGAAATCTTATATGCATATACAATCATTCATTCCAACCAGTTATTCATCTAATGTCAATATTAGTGTTTTGGTTTATCATGAAGAGTGTGTGAGTTTTACTTCAAAAGTGATTATGGAAATCGAAAATAATGTGTTTGGAAAGAAGTCTCATGAAAAGACCAGTCAAGAAACCCTGACAATACATGTGTTGTGAAGTAGGAAGTGATTAAAGTTTAAAGAAATGCCTACAAATTTGTGAACTTGTGGATGAAATACATATCTTATGATGAGCAAAAAGTGAAGAAATAATAATGTACCAGTGTTGAATATAAATGAACATCATATTATATATCATGTCCCATTGGGATCTACTTGCATTGGTGATAGACTGGATCAGTTCCTGTAGAATTATTAACATTTGTATGCACCATTCACTGAAGTTAGTTTTCAGTACTAGGAAACAAATATGTATTTAAGGTGGATGAATATTTCTGAGACTAATATTTTGGAAAGTTTATTATAAATCCACATGCATGAACATGAATGAATTTAGAGAGTGTATATAAGACACATATATTTCATATTTTGAAAAATCTGGAGAGTGTATATATATATATATATATATATATATATATATATATATATATACACACACATACCCACACACACACAAAAAAAACCACACACAGACATTTAAAAGTAGCAATATATATGCCAATCAAAATTCATCTTTAAATATATATCATCCACAGATGCAAAAATATTTATTTTACTGAACATGAGTTTATGTATAATGATGTTCTACTAGGAAGTTCCCCTATAGGTGGAATTTTCAGTTCCAACAGCAATTTGGAGGAGTGATCTCTTCTCACAATTTGTATCTGCCAAGTCAGCCATCTCACAAAAATGTACATGTGATACCAGGTAGGATTCTATAAGTGCATATGAAAATACATGTGATGAATAGGCTACAGAGAAAGGGAGACAGGAATTCATATATTTGTTTAATTTAAAAACACATGGTGAACTATTTCAATTAAAAATTGACTAGATTTATAACACCTACCATTTATCATGCAAAAGGTAAGTCCAAGTATGCAGCATGCCTCCTCTGAACTGCTTGTATTTCTATTCTGTTTGGGTATTTTTCTCCATCATATTAGGATTAGTAGTCAGAGGATAGTAGGGTATGGGATAGTGTCAGGGATTCAGTATTTCGAATAGAAAATTGAAAATGAATGCAATGTGTATGCAAATATGTGCTACACAAATATCTTCCCACTCTCATCCAGAGCAATGCCTTGACATTACCTTCGCCCCATGTATGACACAATTAGAGCAGAAGAGTTAGAAAATCTGTGAATACATATCTGCAATGGAAACTGCTCAATTTTCACAAATTTGGAGAAGGTAGAGGAGTTTCCAAAATTAAGGGACAATGTAAACTCTCCACAAACATGGAGCTCTGCTGGCCTAAAGAGTTCTTAAGAAACTGCCTCTGAGGTTGGGCACATGAAATATATGTTGTTGTCAGGAGCTTTAGCTTCCATTGTAGTGAGACCATCCAAGCTGGTCTGCATTTTTGTGACCTTTGTGAGCACATGGTTTCTTGTTTTCCAATGAACATGAAGCAGCCTTGCTAAATTCTCTCTTTGTAGGTAAACTGTGACCAATGGGGGCTAAGTGTCTCCCCGTGTGCACTGTGAACCCATTTGGTCATCCTCCACTTTTCGTGCTGTTTCTTGCTGCTGCACTCGCAATTTGGCATTTGCTTCATGAAACAAGGAGTTCAACTGGGACACAGTGCTGGAGCGAGTTCTGTCACGTGTGGTGGGTCAGGGTCTGCAGGAAAATGCACCAACCATGCTTCTATCCCACCAGCTTGCCTCCTTGAGCATAGCAACCTGATTCTGAACATTGCCCTGAAACTCCTACATATAACAAGATGCCTTTTGAGAGAAGGGTCTGCTGGCTGCACCATATCAGTCATAATCCATTTGGAAGCCAAAGGCAGATCCACATGGCCAAACCACAGATTTTTTATCACACACCTGCCCACAACTTCTCTAGGTCCACTACTCAGCAGGCTCGAACTTACTTGCATCTCTTTTCTATACCATTTTCATGAAAACCAGTCAATCAAGGCACCTTCTGGTATATTCATAATCAGAAACAGGACATCCAAAGGTTTTCCAGTGCCACCTGCTCATGGGAATTTTAAACATTTCATGGTATTTATCTAACCATTTTTAAAGGATGAAGTTGGAGGCACTGTGGGTTTCAATTCATTCAGGAACCATTAAATGTTGAGGAAACTCATTTTAATGAAAGCTCTCGAGAACTCTCACAGGCAAGGCTTCCAAAAGAGTGGCCAAAAGTTCACATGAAGCCAGGCCCATTGAGGTCTACAATATGAGGTCCATGTTTGTTTTGACTCTCAACTATTGCTGCCAAGTCTTTCAGAATAAAATCATGTGATATCCTGGCTGAGATTCCCAGTGCTCTGTGGAAAGCAACCCTGGGTCAAGACTAATTTTCCAAGGACTCCATGTGTGGTCTCCTAAAATCCCAACACAACTCATTGCAATACTTCTCTAAGATCAGTTCCAGAATGCAGTCTCTAAGGGTAATTACGCCAGAGTTCCAGCCCACGTGGACCAATTCATCTCTTCCAACCGCCACACAAGTGACCACAATTAAAACCAAAACACTCCCACATGGACCTCATCTTCTTCCATATAGACACTCATCATTACCTCTGGCTGGAGGATTCTATGAGGGGCACAGCCCAAGACAATGTCCAAAAGAAGCTTCCTTACCCCTCATATGCCTAAAGGCCCGGACTCCCTTCCTGTGAACCAGGAGTGATCAAATAGGCCTGCCGTTAATACTGCTCCACTTCTGCAATTTGTGGCCTATTGACTGTGGGGTTTAGATTCTTTTTGTAAATGGGAGTCATGAGAAAACCCAAGCACCTATGGGCTAGACTCTGCAGGGCTTTGAAGAACTCATTTGACCCAAAGGATCCCTATTCTCACTTGATGGAGGCAGGAACATTACAGAGGAAGACGAGAGACTCCATCCACAATGACCGCTCTTTTGGCCATTTTGGTTTTGGATGCACACATGGGATCCTTCTTTAGACCCATCAGGTGCTGAGAATCAAAGCCACAGCCTCACACAGGGCCAAGAGGCTGATTCAGACACATCCCATTCTAAAGCAATTAAGCAAAGAGCCCAAGGTGATGCCCATTCATTTTCATTTGAAAACTGTTTTCTTCAGGCTTCAAAAAGGGGTGGCCTGAGTCAAAGAACTTCCTGACATTCAGGGCAACAGACAAATAGGTAAGCAAAAGACCCAAAGCAGGGTTTCTCCATTGAGACTCTCCTGGTCCCAATGATATCTGTGTTTTCTGACATGCTCTCATTCCCTTCAGCTATCCAGTACATAGCCATGTCACAGATCTTGGAGGTGGTTCATATGGTGGACATAAAATCATAAGCCTATTCTGAAGAGTGGCCATAATTCTACGAAGAAAACAGGAACTTTGGAAGATAGTAGGTGTTGCACATCCATAAGGCAATCCACAGTCCATTCATAAATTAGGCAGGATGAATGCTGAGAAGCTTTCTACTAGACATGACAAATCCATTGATGCATTCTCTTTTCTAATGTCTACAACCACAGACACGGTGGGATACACAGACATAGAAACACTTGCCTTGTCAAAGCACTCAGTACACACAGTCCATTCCAAACCAAACAAACTGCCTTTCCTACCTATTCTCAGAACATGAGACAAAACCACAAACTCACACCCACAACCACAAAGGCACCTCCTTCCTCCAAGTAGGTATGTGACTATCTGGAGAGCCCTCTGACTGGTGGACCATTTTATGTTCCCCCGAAACGGCCTGTCCTGTCTCAGATCAGGTCTCTTTGGCTAACTCTGTGAAATTGGCCGGGACCAGCAGTGAGACACTACCTGCTTTCTCAGGAAAGGCCCCTCTTCAGAGCTCACCTGGCATTTGGCCATACTCACATCAGTATTTACCAAGAAAGACGGACTCTGTCCTCTGTAAATCTAAACAAGTGAGCCCACTGGGACTGGAACTGGGACTGCCTCTGGGTGCCTGGATTCCAAGTTTAGAGTGTTCCTTCAACAAGAAAATTAGATGAGGTCACTTCTTTCTGGAACTGATTGAATTTGCTGCCTTTGCAACCACTTTGTCCTAACAGTTGTTTCCAAGGGTCTCATGAGATGGAGGCTGCCCCTATTTCCTGTTACAATTTCACAAGATAGAAAGTTATATCAACCATAGGCACCTGGGAACAGCTCTCTACATAGGCCTGGTTTGGTCCATCTTCTCTACATTAAGAAGATAGAGGCTGATTCAGACACATCCCTTCGTCATGACCAGGTTGTTTGCAATTGAAGATGACTTTTTCTCTCTCAGGTACTTCATAGTTCCCTATATCTTCTCCAGGGATTATATCTGCATAGACCTTTGAGCTTCTCAGCAGGTGAAAGTCTCCCTACATTTTTGTATTGTAAGACCAACTCAGTCCTGCTCTTTTGTAAAGATAGATTGAGGGAACAGTATATGGTTAGGGTTAATAACAGGTTCGATTTGTGTTAGGAATCATTCTGCTGGATGAATAAGAATATTGGGATCCTGTGGTATTTATAAGAATATAGAGGTGAAATATAAGTATGACAATGGAATTCTAGATAAGATTTGAAGCCCAGAAGTGCACTGGGCACTGGAGTGGGAAACTTAGCTTTGAACAATGTTCTGCACAGATATCTCAGATAAATCAATATATAATGGCAAAGGACCATGTACCTTGGTTGATTGAATGTGTAAGAAAACATCCAGTCAAAAAGGGATAGTCGGTAGGATTAGGAAGATAGTGTAGGTTTAGATAGAAGAGTGAGAATAGGATTTGGACCAAAAGTACTTTAGCAATAGAGTTTTGGTTAGAGAGTGAATGTAAATGTCAGCACATGTGAAGAGTTGGTCACAGTGATGAACTGGAAAAAATATGTAGGAAAGCATTTATCAATAGAAACATTAGGAAATCAGGCAAAGTATAAAGTGAGTGATAGGATTAGACATTTTCAACAGGTTGAGATTTAATATATAATCTTAGGAAGAAACAAATATGTAGTCACCGACAGGATAGACATTTGAGAGCATTAGGCCACCTGGACATGGATGGTTTTAGTAATCCATGCTCACTTCCTATTTAGGATTTGGTACAATCATAAGTGTGACATTTGCGTTTTGTGTCCTGAATATTACACTGAAAAAATGTATATTTATATCAGGTGACATGAGTATTTCTTCCACCATTTCTGGAAGCAATATGTTGAAGACATATAAATTAGTATTGGGGGTACAAATACGTGCACCCTGTGTCTCTGAATATAGAGAAAATGTATGAATAGACAATAGTGTGAATAAAGAATATAATTGGTTTCAACTTTAAAAAATGGATTGAAGTGGTATCTGAAAATATAAAGAAAATTTTATATTGATAAACATACATTCATTCAAACCAATTATACATCTATTTGTAATATTAGGGTTATGGTTTATCATAAAGTGTGTGAGTTTTGCTTCAAAATTGATTATGAAAATCGAAAATAATGTGTTTGGGTAGAAGTCACATGAAAAGACCAGTCAAGACACCTGGAGGAATACATGTGTTCTGAAGCAGGAATTGATTGAAAGTGAAACAAATGCCCATAAATTTGTGAATTTGTGGATGAAATATATATCCTATGATGTCCATAATACGAATAAATATTAATGTACCAGGGTTTAATAAAAATGAACGTCAAAATGCACAGCTTGTCATATCGGAATCAAGGTGCATTGATGTTAAACTTGGTCAGTTACTGTAGAAATATTAGTTAAATCTGTTTTTCAGGTGGATGAATATTTCTGAGAATAATCTTGTGAAAAGTTGATTATAAATCCAAGTCCATGAACATGAATAAATTTAGCGAGTGTAAATAAGACACATATATTTCATATTTTCAAAAATCTGGAGAGTGTATATATATATATATATATATATATATATATATATATATATATATTTACACAAAACACACACAGTCATTAAAAAGTAGCAATATATATGCCACTCAAAATTCATCTATAAATATATATCATCCAAAGATGCAAAAATATTTATTTTACTGAACATGAGTTTATGTATAATGTTTTTCTACTAGGAAGCTCCCCTATAGGTGGAATTTTCAGTTCCAACAACGATTTGGAGGAGTGATCTCTTCTCACAATTTGTATCTACCAAGTCAGCCAACTCACAAAAATGTACATGTGATACCAGGTAGGATACTATAAATGCATATAAAAATACATGTGATGAATAGGCTACAGAGAAAGGGACAGGAATTCATATATTTGTTAATTTTAAAAACACATGGAGAACTATTTCAATTGAAAATTGACCAGATTAATAACACCTACCATTTATCATGCAAAAGGCAAGTCCAAATATACAACATGCCTCCTCTGAAATGCTTGTATTTCTATTCTGTTTGCGTTACTTTTCTCCATCATATTAGGATTAGTAGTCAGAGTCTAGTAGGGTATGTGAATATTTCTGAGAATAATCTTGTGAAAAGATGATTATAAATCCACATTCATGAATATGAAAAATTTAGGATGTGTAAAATAATACACATATATTTCATATTTTGAAAAATCTGGAGAGTGTGTATATATATATATATATATATATATATATATATATATATATATATATATATATACACACACACACAAACATTCACAGACATTAAAAAGTAGCACTATATGCCAATTTAAAAACACCATGAAATATATATCATCCACAGATCCAAATAAATTCATTTTACTGAACATCGATTTATGTATAATGTTGTTCAACTAGGAAGCTCACCCACAGGTTGAATTTTCAGTTCCAACAGTGTTTAGGAGGAGTGATCCCTTTTCACAATTTGTATCTGCCAATTCAGCCTCCACACAAGAACGTACGTGTGGTAACAGTTAGGATTCTAAATGTGCATATAAAAATACAGGTGCTGAATAGGCTTCAGAGAAAGGGAGACAGGAATTCACATATTTCTTAACTTTTAAAATACATGGAGAACTATTTCAAAAAAAATTGACAAGATTTAAAACTCCTACACTATATAATTCAAAAGGCAAGCCCAACTATCCACCATGCCTCCTCTGAACTGCTTGTAGTTCTATTCTTTTGGGGGTATTTTTCTCCAACATATTAGGATTAGTAGTCAGAGTCTAGTAGGGTATGTGTTAATGTCAGTGATTCAGTATTTTGAATGGAAAATAGGAAAATGAATCCAATGTGTATGCAAATATGTGCTTCAGAAAAATCTTCCCACTCTCATCCAGAACAATCCCTTGACATTACCTTCGCCCCAAGTAAGACACAATTAGAGGAAAAGAGATAGAAAATATGTGAATACATATCTGAAATGGAATTTGATCAGGAGTTCACAACCATGGAGGTGGTAGAGGAGTTTTCAAAAGTAAGGGACAGGGTAAGCACTCCACAATCACAGAGCTCTGCTGGCCTAAAGACTTCTTGAGAAACTGCCTCTGAGTTTGGGCACTTGAAATATATGTTGTTTTCAGGAGCTTTTGCTTCCTTCTAGTGAGACGATCAAAGCTGGGTCAGCATCTATGTGACCTGGAGGACATAAATTGTAATATTCCAATGAACATGAGGGAGCAGTGCTGAATTCTCTCTTTGTAGGTATACTATGGCCACTTGGGGCTAAGTGTGTCCCCGCGTGGATTGTATATTCATTTGTTCCTCTTCCACTCTTCATTGTGTTTCTTGCTGCTGCACTGCGACTTTGGTATTTGCTTCACGAAATACATGGAGTTCAACTGGGACACAGTGGTCTAAGTGTCTGCCCGTGTGGACTGTGAAGCCATTTAGTAATCCTCCACTTTTCCTGGTGTTTCTTGCTGCTGCACTGCGAGTTTTGTATTTGCTTCATGAAATACAAGGAGTTCAACTGGGACACAGTGCTGGAGGGAGTTCTATCACATGTGGTGGCTCACACATGAGCATTCATGAAACCGGCCTCTATACCACATAGCTTGCTCCCTTGACCATAGCAACCTGATTCTGTAAATTACCCTAAAACCTCTCCATATAACAAGATGTGTTTACTTATAATGGTCTCCTGGCTGCACCATGTCCGTCTCATGACATTTGGAATCCAAAGGCAGATCCACATGGCCCCATCACAGATGTTTTATCACACACCTGCCTACCGCTGCTCTAGGCCCTCTACTCATCAGGCTCCAAATTACTGGGATCTCGGTTCTACACCATTTTCATTAAACCCAATCAATCAAGGCACTGTCTGGTACACTCATGATCAGAAATAGGACATCCAAAGGTTCTGTATGCCACCTGTTCATGGGAATTTCAAAAATTTAAACTATTTATCTAGCCATTTATCAAGGATGAATTTGGAGGCACAGTGGATTTCAATTCATGCAGGAACCATTAAATGGTGAGTATGATCATTTCAATGAAAACTCTGGAGAACTCTCACAGGCAAGGCTTCCCAAAGAGTGTCCAAAAGGTCACCTGAAGCCAGGCTCATTGAGGTCTACAATTGAGATCCATGAGTGTTTTGATCTCAACTATGGCTGCCAAGTCTTTCAGAATAAAATCTTGTGGTATCCTGACTGAGATTCCCAATGCTCTGTGGAAAGCTACCCTGGGCCTACATCTCAGGTTCCAAGGGCGACTCTCATGCATGGCCTCCTCAAATCCCAACACAACTCATGGCAATACTTCACTAAGCTCAGTTCCAGGACACAGTGTCTAAAAGGAGTCACACCAGAGTTCAGGCCCAGGAGGACCCAGTAATCTCTTCCAGCTACCACACATATGACCACAATTTAAATCAAAACACTCCCACATGGGCCTCATCTTCTTCTACACAGACACGCATCATAACCTCTGGCTGGAAGTTTCCATGAGGGGTGCAGCCCAAGACAGTGTCCAAAATAAGCTCCATTGCCCCTCATTTGCCAAAAGTCAGGGTGGCCTAAACACCCTTCCTTTGAACCAGGAGTGATCAAATAAGCCTGCCTTTAATACTGCTCTGCTTCTCCAATTTGAGGCCTAATGACTGTCAGGTGTAGATTTTCTATGTGATTTGGAGTCATGAGAAAACCCAAGCACCTATGGGCTATCCACTGTAGGGCTTTGAAGAACTCATTTGACCCAAATGATCCCTATTCTCACTTGACGGAAGTCAGGAACTGAAAAGGTCGGGCGAACTTCGGAGGAAAAGACCACCAAGAGACTGTCTCATGCCACAGCAAAGGGTTTATTGGGGGTCCAGCATGCTGAGGCTCAGAGCTCACTTCAGAGGAGCAAAGAACAAAGAGCCCCGAGAACAACTTGAGCAGAGTTTATATACATTCTTTAGAGAGGGCAGGGACTTTACATACATCATAGCCTCCTTTAGAAAATCATCATATACCGCGGGAAAATCAAATAATAACTCTAAAACATGATTAGCACATTCATTGGTGGGAACAGGTTGGGCAGCGGGTGATTGGTCAGCCGTGAGAAGGAGTATACATTTAAACTGATTGGTTGAAGCACTGAGATGTATACGTGCAAATCTGCATGGTTTCTGGGAAAGGGGTGGTTAAGTAACGAGGTGGTCAGGGAAGATTTCAACACACATCTAATGGGAAGATCCGGGAATTGTCTTAAGTGCCACAGGAATTTCAGGTTCTGAGTGCAGCTTGGAAAATGTACAAAACCTGGTTCTTTACGTTTCAATTTCAATTTCTTTTATTTTTTCATTTCCCACCCCTTTTTCTGACTACTTTTAATCTTAAAAGTAATGAATCAAAATTATTGTGGGGTTTCACATTCTATTCCTACCAGTGCAGCATATTTCTGTCTGATTATCATGAGTTTCACCTGCCTAATCTGAGCCTGGAGAAAGGAAACTATGTGGTTAGGCAAACAAGGTCCCACAGTTAGCAACACCATAAGGATGATCAGGGGTCCAGCTAAGTCTGATATTAGTGTAGTTACCAGGGGTACTCGGTTAACCATGACTCAAAGCACCCTTGTTGAATCTCCCATTCTCTCTGGCGCTCTTCAAGGTATTTTCTTAATTTACTCATGAATTATTTTGCAACTCCAATATGGTCAGCATAAAAACAACATTCTTCTCTCAGTGCAACACAGAGGCCCTCTCCCTCATCAAGAGGAGGTCTAATCCTCACCTGTTCTGTAAAACAACTTCAGAGAGAGAGGTTAAGGATTCCTGCAAAGCTGTGATGGAGGTCTCTAACGTCTTCAAGTCTTGATTTATTGCTGTTTCTAATTGGGCCATTTGTTGTTAACCACGCATCATAGAAGCTGTTCCCATACCCACTCCTGCAGCAGCTCCTATCCCCAATAGGATGGCTAGAGTAAGGGACAATGGTTCCCCTTGATATCGGGTTGTTTGTCCCCCTAGTAGACCTTCAAATGATTAGGCATTATGATAGAGTACCCTGGAGAGTATCTGCACCATTACACAATAATTTACAGGGCTGTCAAAGACCTGGGCTGAAATACAAGGAGTTCTGACTGTGTGGAGTTCAGTACCATAAAGGTTCCTTTAATTAGTTCCCAGGGGGAGGAGTCAGATGTACTCTGGACTGGGGAAGTAGGCAAAGACGGAATCCAGGAAGTATTAGATGGTAGAGGGGTTCTGGTAGATCTAGGCATGGAAGGTTTAGGAGGCTTAATCCCTGGCTTGAGGGGATTGGGTCCTATTGCTGTGGGATTTTCTTTCTTTTTAAGCCAGACGGTGAACCAGAGACCAAATTCATCACCTGGGCCATAAATATAGAATCGCATTCCCCACGTATTTCCCATAGGCCAGGTTTTTCTGAGGTAGCCCCTTCCTTTGGAAGTGAAAGTTATATTGAGGGGGTAACATAGAGTATTCTTTCCACAGCGAGTTTTTGACACCACTGGGCAAGCAGCACATTTCTTGGGATCAATCCAGGTGTCATTTCATCCTACCGGAATCATACCTTTCTGGGGAGTTTGGGTTCCACCATGCAGCTTTCGTTTGTTCACAACCCCAAGATCTACAATAAAAGTCACTGGGTCCTCCACAGGTTTGGGCCTGTTTTATGACTTTGGAAATCAGGTGGGCACACATAATAGTCAAGACTGGCTAGTTTACACCTGAGCTGGGGGAGATGACATCCACAATTCATGGGTTAAGGTGGTCTATGTTGCCCTAGTTAGGGTTTGAGTGGGATCTGTGTGGGGTCCTCTATGTCAGGGAGATCCCAGTCAGGGAAGCCTATGGCAAGCTGACAAATTACCGGGTGGAGAGATGGCCACCAAGTCCATAAGGTGGCTGTTTGTGAAATAGATCACACTACTTGCCCATTAAGATTCATTACTTGCCCTTGTTGCTGAGCACGCTGATGGGGATTAGGGCTGCTGGTGGTCATGGGAAGAATCCATAGCCCTACCCACATGACGGACACGCAACTTGAGATGGATACCAGTCTGTAGAAGTTTCCAGCCAGAGTCTGTACAGGGCTCAGGCATGAGATGGGAGGCATTGATCCAGGAAGTGATCCCATCCACTTTCACCACTGTGGGTGTTATAAGCAGCACCTGGTATGGTCCTTTCCAGTGGAGTTCCAGGGATGACACCTGACGCCATCTCACGTAGACGAAGCCTCCCACTTGATATCAATGTGGGGTTCCCTCGTCTCCAGTCTGATAAGCAGAGGCCAAATGTTTCCACAGGTATCGCTGGGTGCTGGGTTTGTTAAAGGGCTTTAAATCTGTCAAGCAAGGGGGTGTGAAAGGAATCATTAAGTCTCATAGTTGGGATTAGGTCCCCTACTGGAGGAAGGGCACCATTGAGAATTTCATAAGAGGTGAGGTTACACAAAGAGGCGGAGGGGGTATTTCTTTCACAAAACAGTGCATAAGGTTGGAGCATAGTCCAATTTTTTATGCCAGTATCCAAGCTTAATTTTGTTAAGTACTCTTTGATGGTTCTATTCATCCTTTCTACCTGTCCTGAGCTATAGGGTCTATAAGCACAATGTAACTTCCAATTAATCCCCAGGGTCCTGGCAAATCCCTTACTTTCCTGGGGCATGAATGCCGGTCTGTTAGCGGACCCTATTACCTTAGACAGGCCGAACCTTGGAAAAATGTCTTCTACGATCTTTTTGACTACCATCTGAGCTGTTTCTTTCTTCATGGGGAAGGCTTCGACCCATCCTGAAAAAGTATCTACAAAGACTAGGAGATATTTAAGTTCATACCTTGCTGGCTTAATTTCAGTAAAGTTCAATTCCCAGAATTGTCCTTGTCTGGTTCCTTGTAAGCGCTTCCCTGCAGGAAGCTTGGATGGGTAAGCATTAACTACTTGGCAGACTTGACAAGCTCTAGTCACCTGCTCAGCTATTTCTTTCCTCTGTGAGTCAGTCAATAATAAGTCCTTTCTCCGGTCCTTTAAGAGTGCCTATATCTTCTCTGAGTCTAAGTGGGTGAGCTGGTGTACGTCTTTGACATAAAGGTGGGCTTTTTGAAATTGTAAACTTGGCTCTGTAGGATCCCAGAGTTCTGTATCTGTCTCCTCAGATGATAAGTTGCCTGAATGTTCCGGTGCGGCCAAGTCTCCTGATTGTTGTTCCCCCTGGTGTGGAAAAAGTTAACACGGTCACTCCATTTAGGGCTGCCAATTAAGCTTCCTCATCTGCCCTTCTTTTTCCAACCGCCAAGGGTTCGTTTCCCTTCTGGTGCCCTGGGCAGTGCACTATAGCTAGTTCCTTAGGGCCCTGCACTGCTGAGAGAAGTTGGAGGATCTCATCTTTGTTCTTTATTTCTTTCCAGGTGGAGGTTAATAACCCCCTTTGATGGGAAATAGCCCCGTGCACATTTGCAGTGGCAAATGCATAGCGGCTATCAGTGTATATGGTGGCCCTTTTGCCTGTTGCTAGTTCCAATACTTTCGTAAGGGCAATCAGTTCTGCTTTTTGGGCTGATGTCAGTTCTGGGAGACCAGAGGAACAGATGACATTAATTTTGCTAACTACTGCTTCTCCAGCCCACCGCTTACCATCTTGGAGGAAGCTGCTGCCATCCATAAACCATACAACTTCAGGGCAAGGCAGTGGCTGATCCTTCAAGTCTCGTCGTATACTGGTTTCCTCTGCCAGTATGTGTTGACACTCATGAGCAACGGGTCTTGATGATTCTTCTGGCAGCAGTGTAGCCGGGTTGAGTGGAGCAGCGGGTCCCAGCGTGATTCTGTCTTTGTCAAGCAAGAGGTTCTGGTAGTGGGTTATTCTAGAGTTTGATAGCCACATCTCTGGAGGCTGACAGATGATGCACTCCAGGGCATGGGGGACTATAATCGTTAGCTTCTGTCCCAACGTTAATTTATCAGCATCTTTTATTAGAAGGGCTGCCGCTGCTATAGCTCTTAAGCAATGGGGCGACCCACTAGCCACTGGGTCCAGTTTATTTGATAAGTATTCTACCGGCCTTTTCCAAGGTCCCAAAGTCTCAGTGAGCACAACCCGTGCTATTCCTTTCTTTTCCTCGATGTAGAGACTGAAGGGTTTTTCTATATCTGGGAGTGCTAAGGCCGGAGCAGATAGCAGCACCTTTTTTCTGACATTATCAAAAGCTTGTTGGTGCTCAGGGGTCCATTGGAAGTGGGCATCCCCCTTTATCAGCGGGTATAAAGGGGCAGCCAGAGACGCGAACCCAGGAATCCATAACCTGCAAAAGCCGGCAGTCCCAAGAAACTCCCTGAGTTGTCTCTTATTAGATGGGGGCAGTATCTGCACAAAGGTTCATTTTGTGGGCTCAGTGAGCCATCCTTTGCCACCCCTAAGAGAATAACCCAGGAAGATTACTTCTTGCTGACAAATTTGGGCCTTTTTGGCAGAAGCCATATATCCAAGCCGAGCAAGCTTGGAAAATAATGCTTGGGTCCCAGACTCATAGTTCTCTTTGGTGTCGGCTGCCAGTAGCAGACCATCCACATATTGGAGTATGGTGACATCGGGGTGTGCAGTTTTGAAGTCATTGAAGTCCTTGTGGAGGGGTTCATCAAAGAGAGTGGGAGAGTTTTTGAACCCCTGTGGGAGTCTAGTCCAGGTTAGTTGGACAGATGTTCCTTTTTCGGGGTCTATCCACTCAAAAGCAAACAGCAACTGAGTGTCCTTATGTACGGGCAAGCAAAAGTGAGCATCTTTTAAGTCTAGCACAGTGTACCATTCCTGCTCCAGATTCAGAGCGCTAAGCAAATTATATGGATTCGGTACAGTGGGGTGAATGTCCTGCACTCTGTTGTTGATCTCTCTTAGGTATTGAAGCGTCCGGTAGTCCCCAGTTCCTGGCTTTCTTACTGGTAGCAGGGGGATATTCTAGGACAAATGACAGGGCCTTAAGACCCCAAGAGCCAGGTATTTCTGAATATGGGCCCTTATCCCATCCTTAGCTTCTTTGATTAGAGGATATTGTTTAACACTGATTGGAGAGATAGAGGCTTTTAATTCTACTACTATTGGAGGTTGTTATATGGCTAGACCTAACCCAGCAGTTTCTGCCCAGGCATTAGGATAATCTTTTATCCATTTCTGGGGTAGTTTGCCTGTTTGATCAGTCCTAGGAGGCGCGAAGTGTTGATGTTCATCTTCTATGGATGTTGTCAAAGCCATGACTATGGGAGTTTTTACTGAAGGCTTTAGAAACTCCACTTGGGGACCATCAGGGTTAAAGGTTATTCTAGCCCAGAGTTTGGTAAGCAGATCCCAGCCCATCAATGGGGCTGGGCATTCTTGGATTACTTGGAAAGCGTGGTGGACTTTTCCATTTCCTAGGTCCATAGTCCTCTTAGTTGTCCCAGCCCAATATCTACTGCCATTAGTACCTTTAACAGGGGACCATTTATTTGATAGGGGGCCCAGTGGGGTCTTAAAGGTTGATTATACTGCTCCTGTATCCACTTCAAAGTTCACTGGGGTCCCCTCCACTTTAAATGTTACCCTGAGCTCGGAGAGGGGATCCGAGCCCCGACTTTCCTAGTCCTCTTCTAGAGTCAGCACGGCGGACTGGCATCTCTGCTTCTTTCGGGGGCACTCTTTGGCCTAGTGTCCTGTTTTCTTTACAGTAGGCACACTGATCTGAGGCCAGGGGCAGCCATTGGCGGGGGCCCAGGTATCCCTTTCTGACTCCCTGCTTTTTAACTTCTGGCATATTTGGTGCTCTGACCAGAACCTTAGTCAATGCTTTAGTCTGCCTTTTGCTCCTTTCATCCTCCTTTTGTTCCCTTTCCGTCTCTCTCCTCTGTTCCCTTTCCTCCTCAGTTTCTCTCTTATAATATACTTTCTCAGCATCTCTTACTAAATCTCTCAAGGTCTTATCTTGTAATACATCTAGACGTTGTAACTTTCTCTTAATATCTAGGGCAGCCTGCTCGATAAAGGCCATTGCAACAGATGCTTGTTCATCCTCTGCCTGAGGATCAAAAGGAGTATATTTCCTATATGCTTCCATAATTCTCTCCAGAAACATAGAGGGAGACTCATTAGGCCCTTGGATAATCTCTCTTACCTTGGCCAAATTAGTCGGCCCTCTGGCGGCCACTCGGAGACCCGCTATTAGAGTCTGGCGATAAGTGGACAGATGCTACCTACATTTAAAGGTGTTTGGGTGCCAGTTGGATCGGTTCATTGGCCCGTAGGGACGGAGAGGAAGCATCATAGGGGCTTCCGAGTTTTCTATTATCCGTCACCGTCGGGTTCCTTTAGGTGGCCCAGCTTCCTCCAGGGGAGGAGGGGTTGCTGC